>NC_069503.1:325320087-325507587 GCF_027579735.1 Bombina bombina
CATTGCACAGAAGCTGCGCTCACAAGAGCACGCTTACATAGGCTCCAATGGGAGCCTCGTTCTCATGCCGTGAGACACGGCATGAGAACTAGCATAGCAAAGGGTAAGTCGCGCACCGTTGTGCAGCAAATTTGAATAAATATATATGCATATGATTTAGATACATATTATGCATATAAGCATATACATATATATTAAAGTAATAACACAGTCGCCATAGACCACAATGTAAAGGCACATTTCTGTGCTGTTTTTTTCCAAAGCCCACACCCGCCAACTTTAACTTTCATTTTTTGAGCGCTAATTGCTACCTTGAGCTTGAGGGCAAATTTTTCCATTTACAGGCGCAAAACAGATTAGAGCTCTACTTGTAAACTAGCCCAAAGTCTTCATATGTATGCTGTAAATGTTGTATTTTATTCAATAGACCTTAAAGGGACACTCAATCAAAATTAAACTTTCATTATTCAGATAGAGCATGCCATTTTAAACAACTTACCAATTTACTTCCATTAACAAAATGTGCACAGTCTTTTTATATTTAAACTTTTTGAGTCACCAGCTCCTACTGAGCATGTGCAAGAATAAGTGTGTATGCATTTGTGAATGGCTGATGGCTTTCACATGGTACGTGTATGCATTTGCGATTGGCTGATGGCTGTCACATGGCACAGGGGGAGTGGAAAAAGACATAACTTTTAAAATTGTCAGAAACAAAAACTGCTATTCATTTGAAGTTCAGACTAAGTACTATTGCATTGTCTTGTTATCTTGCATTTGTTGATTATGCAAATCTACTGTGTTGACTGGTCCTTTAAAGACTGTACTGAAAATACCTGCTTCTAAATCATGTATTAAAATGGAAACGCAAGGAGTTTTTGCACAATTTATTGGCAGTCTCCACAGAACATAATTGTTATATTTTTTCCAAGAACTATGAGAAAAAATAGAATGTGCCACTTGGAAATTTAATGTGCCAAATAGGTGTACTTTTTCAGATAAGCATATTACAACTTCTCCAATTTTCAATTCATATAAATCAGATTATTACCCATTTTAAGGGTAAAAAAAGTTCTAGACCAAATTTTCTAAACACATATTAGAAATCTAGTGTGTTTGAAAATATGCTAAAACATTTTTAAATCTCTTTTTTTAACACCCACTATCCCTCTAAAGACATGAACTTAGTTTCACATTGTTAGGGAGTTTTTTGTTCCGGAGAAATGATTTGTCCTATGAGGGCAATGGGAAGCGTTCAGTAAGAGATACTTTTCAGAGTTCTGAGTTTCCAGTTGAGTTTGCCAAAAAGTAATAAATACAGTACACCCCTCTTTGCCAAGCCAACAACAAATGTGATCAAATGTATAACTTTTTAAATAACTAAATTATTCTTATTTATTTGTTTTTACTTCATTTTAGTTGGTCACATTCTGAAATTCCTTGTTTTGATATTATTTCAAATCTTACAAAAAAATTGTAGACATAACTGTTTTTTTAGTTAAAGATAATTGTGGGCAGATAATCAGAAAAACAGGGGTAAGGCATTTTTCTTCCATAGAAAAGATGAGGTTAACAGAAAACATCCTGGAATTATTCTCAAAGGAATACACTCTACCTGTAGTGAAACAGGAAATTATTTTCTGCAATATTAAATACTACATTTATAGAAATTATATGCAAAAAACTTCAAAATTAAATACTACATTTATGTTTTAGAAGGTGCTTTTGAAAAGCATATCTGTTCATCTTGATCTACCACCTTTACCCATGACACGTATTCTTGGCATATCATTATAGGAGTATATATTAAAAGTTTTGGGCAAATGTCCAGCTTTGCTTTAGACTAATGTACAGGGCTCCGAGGCCTATTCATTTTTTACAGAAGGAGTAGAACTTTTAATGAAAAATTACATTTTATTCTTTAACCCCTTAAGTAACAGCAACGTACCCTGTACCCCTTGCGGCGTGGCCCGCGCTATTGTTATCAAGGAAAACCTTAACGACTGTTTACATACATGGTATGTCACGGTCGTTAAGGGGTTAAGAAAAACTCCATACAATTGCAATCGATAAATATGTTTGATTTGAGATAATAAAGAACAGGAAGCTTCTCAGTAAACGACTGTCTTAAATGAGCATGAAGAAAAAATAGACTTTGGAAAAGGGATTTTGAAATTGGAACATTATTAGGTATTCTAATTCTATAAAATACTAAGGTCTGGTTTACATTGAGGTGGTAAGGTTTGTAAACTGTTGGTAACATAAAAAATCTCCACAGACTTTAGAGACTGATAATATCACAAGTTTCCACATTTTACCACATCAATGGAAACTAGGCCTAGCTTACCAACATAGGTTAGTTTCCATTGAGTTGGTAAAGTTTGAAAACTGGAGGGAACATAAAAATTCTTCATAGACTTTAATGGAGATAAATTATTTTAGCGCCAGTTTCCAAACTTTACCACCTTAATAGAAACATGCCCATAGGGAACTTTGGAAACTAGTGGTAACATAAAAATGCTCCCTAGACCAGAGCTTTCCAAACTTTTCATTTTGGTGACACACTTTTTAGACCTACATCATTTTGCAACACAGTAATTCAGTTGTACTAGCCAACTTGTTTGAGATACAGACACATACATAAATTATATAATAACTAAATGTATTTACAAGTAACAGTATGTAAGTATGTGCAAGAATTAAAAAATGTTTAATAACACCATTAGCTACTTACCATTTTAATGGGTTGTATGAGTTTGATGGGAATAACACAGTTTCTGAATATTTGGTGGAATATTAAAGACCATTGTACAGAAATTGCCTTCCTACCTAAAAGACACCACACACCTTTTAACCTGCTTACAGCAGGTTGCTTGAAGCAAGGAATGCTCTTGGCTCACTGTGGATGTGGTGGGTCTTTATTCCTGCATTCCACATTTTTATGGCTTAGAGGCAGTCTCCTACTCTTTGGATATGTACAGCAACTATGACCCAAAAATTGAAAAGATATATCCTTAAAACTTTGGAATTTCTTTTGAGCCACAACTATTTTAAGTTTGGTAATTGTTTCTTTCTCCAGAGGCGTGGGACCACTATGGGAGCTAAATTTGCCCCAGCCTATGCGAACATCTTCATGGGCTGGTGGGAAAAGTCCCACGTCTTTGGAGAAATGAATCCATATCGACACCTAATAAGATCGTATAAACGATACATAGACGATCTGTTGTTCGTGTGGTTAGGTAATAAACAGGAAATGGAAAATTTTGTTGCGTATCTTAACGATAACAGTATCAATTTACATTTTACATTCAGCTTTGAAAAGGAAGTTATTCCTTATCTGGATGTATATTTAATAGGAGATGCTGTTAGTCATAGTATTAGTACTACACTTTATAGAAAGCCAATAGCTTCTAATACAATTCTTCATGCTAAGTCTTGCCACCCCAGGCATACAGGCTTTGGGGTGGCAAAAGGCCAGTTTATTAGATTGAAAAGGAATTGTTCCTTAGAATCTAATTTTATTAAGGAATCGGAAGTGCTAAAACAACAACTTCAAGACAGAGGCTACTCTACCAAAGTAATCAACAGAGCATACTTAGAGGTTAGTAGACTGGATCGGTCACAAATGTTACAAAATGTACAGGGAAACCCTCAAGCCAAATTTGACAGTAATAAAACTAAGTTTATTACTAATTATAGTTCTCAGTTTGGAGAAATATGTCACATTATTAACAAGCATTTACCAGTATTAGCAGGAGAAGATAGTTTACAGGATGTGGCCAAAGAAGGAGTAAACTGTATATCCAGGAAGGGACGCACAATAGGTAATATTGTGGCTCCAAGCTCACTAAGAAAACCGATTACAACAGGTAGCAGTTGGCTGCTCATTAAGGGACACTTCAAGTGTCACTTTCTAAATTGCATAGCCTGTAGTCATGCAATTGTAACGGATAGATTCCAGTCTAAGACTACCCAGAGAGTATTTCTTTCAACAAGCTGCACAAATTGCCGCACCAAATATGTTATTTATCTTGTTGAATGCACATTGTGCAACAAACAATACGTGGGGTGCTCCTCACGTGAAGCACGCTCACGTATTAGGGAGCATCTCAACAGCATAGATAAAAACATAGATGTGTCAGATCTGGTACACCACTTTATCCATGAGCACAACAAAATAGTCAGTAGTTTCAAATGGCAGGTCATAGAAAGTATTATACATACCCCTAGGGGAGGAGACAGAATGCAGAAATTACTACACAGAGAGGCTTTTTGGATTTTCACATTGCAAACAAGACGTCCAAAGGGATTTAATGCAATAGGTGATATTATAAACCATTGGCAACACAAATAAGTAATCTAGAACCAACCTCACTGAATATTTTTCTGCATATATATTACACAAGCATATAATATATAAATGTTCACAATATGTGACAGCTAGTCTATGTTGCATGTATACATACATACATTTCTTTGACCAATTAGCACCTTATTCTTAAATCTAAAATAAATCTAAAATTTAAATTATAAGCAATGAATACTTGGTATTGCTAGATTTAATAAAAGTATTCAGTTCTGCAATATGAGGGCTCATGAGGCATTATTTTGAAACTAATCTTAGTTGTAAAAGTCCCCCTTTGCATATATGACACAGTACCTATACACATACATTTCTTTGACCAAATAGCACCTTATTCTTAAATTTAAAATAAATCTAAAATTCAAGCTATAAGCAAAGAATACTTGGTAGTGTGAGGTTTAGTAAATGTAATATGTTCTGTAATATGAGGGTTCATGAGGCATTTCATTGAAACTGATTTTGGTTGCAAATATCCCCTTTTCACACATGACACAATATCTATAATTTGATAGTCATTTACAAAAGTGACTTTATGTGTATTCTCAATCTGACAGTCATTCATTATAGTGACTACATGTGTATTATGCATATCAAGTAATTGCATATCAGTTGTCATAATGTCTATGTTGTTATCCTTTGAATTAAATATTCCTTACTCAACAGCTGAACACCCTTAATTTTTTAATGGACCAGCCCATTTAAGGGTGCTAACGGAACAGTCTGTATGGTCTATGAATAAGGCTCCCTACCAGCCGAAACGCGTAAGACCGACTGGCTGCTGTTGAGTAACGGCATATTCTTCTTATTTTTAATTTCCCCTGTTTTCTGAGTATACTTTGTCCTATTTTTCTTTTAAAGAATAAACTTACCACTTTATTTCAAAGAAATTCGCCGGATTTGCTTTTGTTCATTGGAATATTAAAGACACTCACATTTCATTATCAAGCATTTTTAATCTTCCACTTCCTATCCATATATCAAGAGCAAGAGCAGCAATGCACTACTGGGAGCTAGCTGCAAAAAACAAACAAACACTTTGACTTTTGACTTCAGCCCAGCATTTAGGCTGCTACCCTCAGAGCTCTGTGAGTCCGACTGACTACTGCCCGCGCTGCAAACACACTGATATGCCGAATAATATGGTTAAACCCATGCTGATTAGACTTTTCATTTAATTGAAGATGGCTTAAAGAGTTTCATGAAGAAGGGTCATGATAGCCTGTATATGAATGTCCCATTATTATTCTTTATAACATGAAACCTTCTTGGTTATTTATAGTTCTATAGAAGCATTTTTATTTTATGTGTCTGAATCACAAAAGAAAATGTTTGGGTTTTGGCTTAAAGTGTCTCAAGCAAAATGATTTATGTTTAGTGACAAGTAATGTCAAATAATGGCTAACGTCAAAGGTAGACTGTAAAAGAGCACAACTGATTCACTATTGTTTTAAATAAAAATACAATTTATTGGGATCTATTTGAATATATGTTGTTATATATTTATTTTATTGCTGCCTCTTGACACGTCAAGATAGTTATAGCATGTAATTTATATATATATACAGGTGAAAATTACAATATTGTGCTAAAGTTTATTTATTTCACTAATGCAACTTAAAAGATGAAACTCATATATGAGATAGACTCATTACATGCAAAGCAAGATAGTTCAAGCCATGATTTGTCATAATTGTGATGATTATGGCTTACAGCTCATGAAAACCCCAAATCCACAATCTCAGAAAACTAGAATATTACATGCAATCAATAAAACAAGGGTTGTACATAGAACAATATCGGACCTCTGAAAAGTATAAGCATGCATACTGTATGTACTCAGTACTTGGTTTGGGCCCCTTTTGCAGCAATTACTGCCTCAATGCGGCGTGGCATGGAAGCTATCAGCCTGTGGCACAGCTGAGGTGTTATGGAAGATCAGGATGCTTCAATAGCGGCCTTCAGCTCTCTGCATTAGTCGGTTTCATGTCTCTCATATTTCTCTTGGCAATGCCCCATAGATTCTCTATGGGGTTCAGGTCAGGTGAGTTTGCTGGCCAATCAAGCACAGTAATCCCACAGTCATTGAACAGGTTTTGGTGCTTTTGGCAGTGTGGGCAAAGCCCTGCTGGAAATGAAGTCAGCATCCCCATAGAGCTCATCTGCGGAAGGAAGCAAGAAAGTGCTACAAAATCTCCTGGTAGATGGCTGTGTTGACCCTGGACTTAATGAAGCACAGTGGACCAACACCAGCAGATGACATGGCTCCCCAAATCAACACAGACTGTGGAAACTTCACACTGGACTTCAAGCATCTTGCAGTGTGTGCCTCTCCATTCTTTCTCCATACTCTGGGTCCTTGGTTTCCAAATGAGATTCAAAATTTGCTCTCATCAGAAAAGAGGACTATGGACCACTGAGCAACAGACCAGGTCTGGTTTTCTTTAGCCCAGGTAAGACGCTTCTGACGTTGTTTGTTGTTCAGGAGTGGCTTGACAAGAGGAATACGACATTTGAAGCCCATGTCCAGGATCCGTCTGTGTGTGGTGGCTCTTGATGCACTGACTCAGCCTCAGTCCACTCCTTGTGAAAGTCCCCAACACTTTTGAATGGCCTTTTCCTGACAATCCTCTCCAGGCTGTGGTCACCCTGCTACTTGTGCACCTTTTTCTTACACACTTTTCCCTTCCACATAACTTTCTATTAATGTGCTTTGATACAGCACTTTGGGAATATCCAACTTCTTTTGCAATTACCTTTTGAGGCTTTCCCTCCTTATGGAGGGTGTCAATGATGGTTTTCTGCACAACTGTCAGGTCAGCAGTCTTTCCCATGATTGTAATTCCTACTGAACCAGACTGGGAGACCATTTAAAGGCTCAGGAACTCTTTGCAGGTGTTATGGCTTAATTAGATGATTAGAGAGGGACACTTTGAGCCTAGAATATTGCACCTTTTCACAATATTCTAATTTTCTGAGATTCTGGATTTGGGGTTTTCATGAGCTGTAAGCCATAATCATCACAATTATTACAAATCACGGCGTGAACTATCTTACATTACATGTAATGAGTCTATCTCATATATTAGTTTCACCTTTTAAGTTGCATTAGTGAAATAAATGAGCATGATATTCTAATTTTTCGAGTTTCACCTGTATATATATATATATAATCTACTGGTTTCATAAAAAATATATACATATAATCATTTGTTAGGGTTAAAAAATGAGCACCAGCTAAATGTTCAAAAGAAGCTCAGCAAAATGGTGTGATGCAGTTAAAAGACCGGCTACATTTTAGGCATTAATTGTGATCTATCCGACAGCTGGTCAACTTGCTATATAGCACAGTATTAATATAAATACTATGGTTACTCTGAATATAAAGGAGACAACAGTAAAACTCATGATAAAACTGAAATTAAACTCTCATGATGCTGCATTTCACACAACTTTCTAATTTACCTCAGGAGCAGCAATGCACTATTTGAACTATCTAAATGCATCTGGTGAGCAAATGACAAGAAGCATAAATGTGCAGCCACCAATAACCATCTAGCTCCAGGTAGTGCATTGCTGCTTCTAAGCCTACATAGGCATGCCTCTTGTCATTGGCTCATGTATGTGTTCAGCTAGCTCCCAAAAGTGCATTACTGCTCGATGAACAAAGGATATCAATAAAAGTAGCAAATATAAAAGTAAAAGTAAATTGTAAAATTAAACGTTCTGAATCACGAAAGAAAAATGTATGGTTTTATGTCCCTTTAAGGCAATAATGTAAAATAAAAATGTACAGCTTTATCGTGTTTTTGTTTTATCCAAATCTATATAATGAATAAAATGACTTTTTGAAAATATATGACATAAAAACATTTAAACATGTTGAAAATATTAATATTGCCTGTCAAAAATGTTAAATAGAAGATTTTAAATGTAAATGTAATCTAATACAGCAATATCAGTTTTGTATTTCCTACTAATTCCAACAGTTTTATTGGTGGACAGAGGCTTGCTTCTGCAAGACTGACAGGAAATTGTAGGTATATTTAGAACATTAACATTAAAGGCACATTCAAAACTAAATAAATACTAGATAGAATTATGCATTCAAAGAAAAGATTAGTCATAATAACATGTAGATGTATTTGTTAAAGCTTCATTACTTTAATAGTTTAAATAGTGACAAATTAAGTGTTAAGTTCTAATGTCTATAAAACAATGGGAGCTGCCATGTTGTAATTTAGGTTACCTTCTCTGCTGTGGCCAATTAGGTTTCTGAATGGAATTACAGGAAGAGGGGGCAAAATAAATAATGTAAGTATATTGTAGTTATATATATATATTATCATTTTATTTTACCATCTCAAAGTGTTTAATGTCCCTTTAATTTTTCCAAAAAGAAAAGAATGTAATATATTTTGAAGTTCCCCCTTTGTGATGACATAAAAAAAAACATAACCACAAAGTCCCTTTAAGGTAAACAAGTCTACTATAGTTTAGCATACAAATATCCAAATATTAATAGAGGATTCTATATTATTAGATCTAAGTGATGTTATTAAACATTAGTATGTAATCTAGAAACAGACAGCATAATCTTTTCAAGTTAACATACAAAACTCTGTGCATTTGTTTTAAGATGACTTTTACCTGATCTAGCTTCATATATTTTGCTTTTATATAGTTTACTTTTATGTTAACACACAAGGCAAAGGTTATAACCGAGTCTGCAGTCAAATAAGGTCCTGTGTTATGATAGACAGATTAATAATTTCCAGATATTTTGCACAATGTAGAGAATATGGATTATCCTGATTATCTTTTGCTTTTATACAGTTTGCTTTTATGTTAAAACAAGGCAAAAGCTGCAACTGGGTCTTCAGTAAAATAAGGTCCTGTTTTATGATAGACAGACCAATAATTTCCAGAGATATTTTGCACAATATAGAGAATAAGGATTATGTAATAATAAAGGTTTTCTTATTCCAGTAAAACAAACACAAACTCAAAGCATATCAGCTATTATGCACTGTAAATATTTTAACACTGTCCTTTGGTTAGCACAAGAGACAAATCACAAGGTTTTGCAAAGCAAAATCAGTTTATGGTCAAGGTTTTCTTTTGCTATGGCCAGTTTGGAACAGTTGTAGATAAACTTGTCCTTTGCGCTAGCCAATCACTGTGTAATGCTCAGATTCGGGGCACTTCAGTCTTTCTGGAGGGAGTGGGACAAGTACATTTTTTTAGAGGTATTTTACAGCAAAAGCAGGCAAAATAAAAAATGAATGTATGTTACAATGTTCTTGACTTTTCCTTAATTTAACATTTTATTGGGAAATTACACATTGACTCTAGCATCCCTTTAAAATGATTGCATACATTTTATTTTCTTAACATAAATTCAGTGATATTTACAAGATATAACATACTCACTAACTCGTCTTACTCCTCAAAATAACAGTGTCCATAAACAAATTGATTAAATACATTTTGATGAGTTTTTTAATAAAGAGTTGAATATATCCAAATAATTAATGCACTCATTGGATAAAAATATTGATGACACAATATTAATAAAAAAAAAAACACAAAGATGCAGCTATGACCAAAAAGATACAGTTATTATGAAAGTAAACTTTAACATTTCCCATGGAAAAAAAAATATTATTTTATTATAGATACATAATCTTTTTGAAAGTTCAGTTAATATTTTATGATTTTTTTAAAAATATAACAGCACACATCTGGCTTTATTCCATCTGGACACTAAATGTAACTCATCATTTCCTTTCTGTATATCCAGAGGCGATCAGTTATTTCAGCTGAGAACCAGCCCAAGGGACCATACAAAAAGAAATTATTTTATTTCTGAATGTTTCAAAATTACTTCACTTTTTTATATATCTATAGTAAATAAATATACAAAAAACAGCCTTCCTGATTTAATTATTAATAATGTACATATGTTTGTAGGGATTATTTAGCATGTTTATTAATTCAGTGATCTGCCTAATTAAAGTCAGAAACATTTTCTTGCAATACTTACTTGAAGATAATGTTCAAATCTAAAATGCATGACAACACAAGTCAAATTCCAAAAAGCACATTTTGCAATATTCATGTCCTTGCATGATTACGTTATCATCTTTTAGTAAGAACAAGCAATTTTAAACAACTATCCAGTTTACTTGGTATTCTTTGTCGAAGAGTAAATCTACGTGAGCTCTTAGGGGCAGTGTTGCAACAATGTATAAGACTGCAACAAGCAATGTTGCAAAACACTGCTGCAATAAAGTACTAAAGACATGTACAATTTAATAAATAAAGAAAAGATAGATAGATAGATAGATAGATAGATAGATAGATAGATAGATAGGCAGCCTGCTCTAATAAAAGGCTCCATGCATTAGGATTGCACACTTTCTTCACATGCCTACCAATAGACTGGCTACATGGGTTCAAGGGCCTGGGTAGCTCTGCAGATAATTGTCCTGACAAAATCTTTTATAAGTATTAAACATTGAGACCTTGTTTGAAGTCATCAGCATAGAACAAGTAAGCAGTTTAGAATGTCCTGATTTTATAAATAAGAACAGCTATATCTGCTATTTAATATTCCCCTGCATTATTTAGTATCACAGTAGCTTTATAGATAATTTCTTATTCATGCTGCAGCAGTTCTACAGCTTGCTTTTAAAATAGAACATCACTGTATCAGGGAGCTTATTTGAATGCATAGTTTATTTTGTTACTTATTAAATATATATAGTTGCACATACATTTTTTGTGACAAAAAGAGGTCATTTAACAGAATTAAAGGGAAATAAAAGTGCTAAAAGAAAATGTTCTAACTTGCTAGAGCATATTATTATGGCATATACCTATGTGGTTAAAACAGTTAACGTCAGCTCCAGAAGAGGAATTCAGCAGGAGCTAGCTGGTGATTGGTGGCTTTGTATGTACATATGCCTCTTGTAATTGGCTCACCAGATATGTTCAGCTAGGTTTAACCTATTTGCAGGAGTCTAATTTATTAAAGGGCCATTAAACCCCAAAATTGACTTTCATGATTCAGATAGAAAATACAATTTTATACAATATTGCAATTTACTGTGTTAAATAAATATCAATGCACATTGGTGAGCCAATCACATGAGGCATCTATGTGCAGCCACCTATCAGAAGCTACTGAGCCTATCTAGATATGCTTTTAAGGAAAGCATATCAAGAGAAGGAAGCAAATTAGATAAGAGAAGTAAATTAGAAAGTTGTTTAAAATGGTATTCTCTATCTGAATCATAAAAGAAAAAACATAATTTATGCTTACCTGATAAATTTATTTCTCTTGTAGTGTATCCAGTCCACGGATCATCCACTACTTGTGGGATATTCTCCTTCCCAACAGGAAGTTGCAAGAGGATCACCCACAGCAGAGCTGCTATATAGCTCCTCCCCTCACTGCCATATCCAGTCATTCGACCGAAACAAGACGAGAAAGGAGAAACCATAGGGTGCAGTGGTGACTGTAGTTTAATTAAAATTTAAACCTGCCTTAAAAGGACAGGGCGGGCCGTGGACTGGATACACTACAAGAGAAATAAATTTATCAGGTAAGCATAAATTATGTTTTCTCTTGTTAAGTGTATGTTAAGGTCCCTGGACCTGGATCCGTAACAAGGAAGCTTGGCGTTCTGGCGAGACCCCATGAGATCCAGTTCTGGTTTGCCCCAACGATGGACCAGTTGAGCAAACACCTCCGGATGGAGTTCCCACTCCCCCGGATGAAAAGTCTGACGACTTAGAAAATCCGCCTCCCAGTTCTCTACGCCTGGGATGTGGATCGCTGACAGGTGGCAAGAGTGAGACTCTGCCAAGCGAATTATCTTTGAGACTTCTAACATCGCTAGGGAACTCCTGGTTCCCCCTTGATGGTTGATGTAAGCCACAGTCGTGATGTTGTCCGACTGAAATCTGATGAACCTCAGTGTTGCTAGCTGAGGCCAAGCTAGAAGAGCATTGAATATTGCTCTTAACTCCAGAATATTTATTGGGAGGAGTTTCTCCTCCTGAGTCCACAATCCCTGAGCCTTCAGGGAGTTCCAGACTGCGCCCCAACCTAGAAGGCTGGCATCTGTTGTTACAATCGTCCAATCTGGCCTGCGAAAAGGTCATACCCTTGGACAGATGGACCCGAGAAAGCCACCAGAGAAGAAATTCTCGGGGCAGTGGCCAACCCGAAGGGAAGAGCTACAAATTGGTAATGCCTGTCTAGAAAGGCAAACCTTAGGAACCAATGATGATCTTTGTGAATCGGTATGTGAAGGTAGGCATCCTTTAAGTCCACTGTGGTCATGTACTGACCCTCTTGGATCATGGGTAGGATGGTCCGAATAGTTTCCATTTTGAATGATGGAACTCTGAGGAATTTGTTTAAGATCTTTAGATCCAAGATTGGTCTAAAGGTTCCCTCTTTCTTGGGAACCACAAACAGATTTGAATAAAATCCCTGTCCTTGTTCCGTCCGCGGAACTGGATGGATCACTCCCATTACTAGGAAGTCTTGCACACAGCTTAGGAATGCCTCTTTCTTTATCTGGTTTGCTGATAACCTTGAAAGATGAAATCTCCCTTGTGGAGGAGAAGCTTTGAAGTCCAGAAGATATCCCTGAGATAAGATCTCCAACGCCCAGGGATCCTGAACATCTCTTGCCCACGCCTGGGCGAAGAGAGAAAGTCTGCCCCCCACTAGATCCGTTTCTGGATAGGGGGCCGTTCCTTCATGCTGTCTTGGGGGCAGCAGCAGACTTTCTGGCCTGCTTGCCCTTGTTCCAGGACTGGTTAGGTTTCCAGGCCTGTTTGGAATGAGCAACAGTTCCCTCTTGTTTTGAAGCGGAGGAAGTTGATGCTGCTCCTGCCTTGAAATTTCGAAAGGCATGAAAATTAGATTGTTTGGCCTTTGATTTGGCCCTGTCCTGAGGAAGGGTATGACCCTTTCCTCCAGTAATGTCAGTAATAATTTCCTTCAAGCCAGGCCCGAATAAGGTCTGCCCCTTGAAAGGAATGTTGAGTAATTTAGACTTTGAAGTCACGTCAGCTGACCAGGATTTAAGCCATAGCGCCCTACGCGCCTGGATGGCGAATCTGGAATTCTTAGCCGTTAGTTTAGTCAAATGAACAATGGCATCAGAAACAAATGAGTTAGCTAGCTTAGGCGTTCTAAGCTTGTCAATAATTTCATTCAATGGAGCTGTCTGGATGGCCTCTTCCAGGGCCTCAAACCAGAATGCCGCCGCAGCAGTGACAGGCGCAATGCATGCAATGCGCTGTAAAATAAAACCTTGATGAATAAACATTTTCTTAAGGTAACCCTCCAATTTTTTATCCATTGGATCTGAAAAAGCACAACTGTCCTCAACCGGGATAGTGGAACGCTTTGCTAAAGTAGAAACTGCTCCCTCCACCTTAGGGACCGTCTGCCATAAGTCCCGTGTAGTGGCGTCTATTGGAAACATTTTTCTAAATATAGGAGGTGGGGAAAAGGGCACACCGGGTCTATCCCACTCCTTGCTAATAATTTCTGTAAGCCTTTTAGGTATAGGAAAAACGTCAGTACACACCGGCACCGCATAGTATCTATCCAGCCTACACAATTTCTCTGGAATTGCAACTGTGTTACAGTCATTCAGAGCAGCTAATACCTCCCCAAGCAACACACAGAGGTTCTCAAGCTTAAATTTAAAATTAGAAATCTCTGAATCAGGTTTCCCTGAGTCAGTGATGTCACCCACAGACTGAAGCTCTCCGTCCTCATGTTCTGCATACTGTGACGCAGAATCAGACATGGCTCTAACAGCATTTGCGCGCTCTGTATCTCTCCTAACCCTAGAGCTATCGTGCTTGCCTCTTAATTCAGGCAATCTAGATAATACCTCTGATAGGGTATTATTCATGATTGCAGCCATGTCCTGCAAGGTAATCGCTATGGGCATCCCTGATGTAATTGGCGCCATATTAGCGTGTGTCCCCTGAGTGGGAGGCGAAGGGTCTGACACATGGGTAGAGTTAGTCGGCATAACTTCCCCCTTGACAGAACCCTCTGGTGATAATTCTTTTATAGATAAAGACTGATCTTTACTGTTTAAGGTGAAATCAAAACATTTAGTACACATTCTCCTATGGGGCTCCACCATGGCTTTCAAACATGATGAACAAGTAGGTTCCTCTGTGTCAGACATGTTTAAACAGACTAGCAATGAGACTAGCAAGCTTGGAAAACACTTTAAACAAGTTTACAAGCAATATAAAAAAACGTTACTGCGCCTTTAAGAAACACAAATTTTCCCAAATTTTTAAATAACAGTGAAAAAATGCAGTTACACTGACGAAATTTTTACAGTGTATGTAATAAGTTAGCAGAGCATTGTACCCACTTGCAAATGGATGATTAACCCCTTAATACCAAAAATGGAATAACAAATGACAAAAACGTTTTTTAAACAGTCACAACTGCCACAGCTCTACTGTGGCTTTTTACCTCCCTCAATACGACTGTTTGAAGCCTTTTGAGCCCTTCAGAGAAGTCCTGGATCATGCAGGATGAAGCTGTATGTCTGTGTCTGTAATTTTTGCTGTGCAAAAAAAACGCCAAAATAGGCCCCTCCCACTCATATTACAACAGTGGGAAGCCTCAGGGAACTGTTTCTAGGCAAAATTCAAGCCAGCCATGTGGAAAAAACTAGGCCCCAATAAGTTTTATCACCAAACATATGTAAAAAACGATTAAACATGCCAGCAAACGTTTTAAAATACACTTTTATAAGAGTATGTATCTCTATTAATAAGCCTGATACCAGTCGCTATCACTGCATTTATGGCTTTACTTACATTACTTCGGTATCAGCAGCATTTTCTAGCAAATTCCATCCCTAGAAAAATATTTTAACTGCACATACCTTATTACAGGAAAACCTGCACGCTATTCCCCCTCTGAAGTTACCTCACTCCTCAGAATATGTGAGAACAGCAAAGGATCTTAGTTAAGATCATAGAAAATGCAGGCAGATTCTTCTTCTAAATACTGCCTGAGATAAACAGTACACTCCGGTACCATTTAAAAATAACAAACTTTTGATTGAAGAAATAAACTAAGTATAAAACACCACAGTCCTCTTACGACCTCCATCTTAGTTGAGAGTTGCAAGAGAATGACTGGATATGGCAGTGAGGGGAGGAGCTATATAGCAGCTCTGCTGTGGGTGATCCTCTTGCAACTTCCTGTTGGGAAGGAGAATATCCCACAAGTAATGGATGATCCATGGACTGGATACACTTAACAAGAGAAATGTGGGTTTAATGTCCCTTTAACCCCTTAACGACTGAGGACGTGCAGGGTACGTCCTCAGAAAAAAGGCAGTTAATGCCTGAGAACGTACCCTGCACGTCCTCAGTGTGGAAAGCAGCTGGAAGCGATCCTGCTCGCTTCCAGCTGCTTTCCGGTTATTGCAGTGATGCCTCGATATGGAGGCATCCTGCAATAACGTTTGTAAGCCATCCGGTGCAGAGAGAGCCACTCTGTGGCCCTCTCTGCACCGGAGATCGGTGGCTACCGGCGTTGGTGGGTGGGAGCCGGACCGGGAGGCGGGTGGCGGCCATCGATGGCCATGTGGATCTGAAGGGGGGCGGGATCGTGGGCGGGGGTGGCTGGGGGCGCGCACGGGGCGCGCGCGCGTGCACGGGAGGGTGGGGGCGGGCGCGTGCACGGGGAGGGAGCGGGTGGGAACCGCTACACTGCAGAAAATGGGGAAATAAAAAATATAATCAAAATAAAATATATACAATCAGCAAGGTGGTGGGGGTTTGTTTGTGGGGGGTGGGGGGTTGGGGGAAGCTACACTACCGAAAAAAACAACAAAACCCCAAAAAAAGCACTTTTTATTGTAAACTGGGTACTGGCAGACAGCTGCCAGTACCCAAGATGGCCCCCAATAAGGCAGAGGGGAGGGTTAGAGAGCAGTTTTGGGGGGGATCAGGGAGGTTGGGGGCTAAGGGGGGGATCCTACACAGTAGCATATGTAAATATGCTAAAAAAAATTCATTTTTTTTTAAAAACTCTTTTATTTTAGTACTGGCAGACTTTCTGCCAGTACTTAAGATGGCGGGGACAATTGTGGGGTGGGGGAGGGAAGGGAGCTGTTTGGGAGGGATCAGGGGGTGGGATGTGTCAGATGGGAGGCTGATCTCTACACTAAAGCTAAAATTAACCCTGCAAGCTCACTACAAACTCCCTAATTAACCCTTTCACTGCTAGCCATAATACACGTGTGAGGCGCAACAGGATTTAGTGGCCTTCTAATTACCAGAAAGCAACGCCAAAGTCATATATGTCTGCTATTTCTGAACAAAGGGGATCCCAGACAAGCATTTACAACCATTTGTGCCATAATTGCACAAGCTGTTTGTAAATGATTTCAGTGAGAAACCTAAAATTGTGAAAAATTTTACGTTTTTTTTAATTTGATCGCATTTGGCGGTGAAATGGTGGCATGAAATATACCAAAATGTGCCTAGATCAATACTTGGGGTTGTCTACTACACTACACTAAAGCTAAAATTAACCCTACAAGCTCCCTAAAAGCTCCCTAATTAACCCCTTAACTGCTGGGCATGATACACTTGTGGTGCGCAGTGGCATTTAGCGGCCTTCTAATTACCAAAAAGCAACGCCAAAGCCATATATGTGTGCTATTTCTGAACAAAGGGGATCCCAGAGAAGAATTTACAACCATTTATGCCATAATTGCACAAGCTGTTTGTAAATGATTTCAGTGAGAAACCTAAAGTTTGTGAAAAAATTCGTGAAAAAGTGAACAATTTTTTGTATTTGATCGCATTTGGCGGTGAAATGGTGGTATGAAATATACCAAAATTGGCCTAGATCAATACTTTGGGATGTCTACTAAAAAAAAATATATACATGTCAAGGGATATTCAGGGATTCCTGAAAGATATCAGTGTTCTAATGTAACTAGCGCTAATTTTGGAAAAAAATGGTTTGGAAATAGCAAAGTGCTACTTGTATTTATGGCCCTATAACTTGCAAAAAAAGCAAAGAACATGTAAACATTGGGTATTTCTAAACTCAGGACAAAATTTAGAAACTATTTAGAATGGGTGTTTTTTGGTGGTTTTAGATGTGTAACAGATTTTGGGGGTCAAAGTTAGAAAAAGTGTGTTTTTTTCCATTTTTTCCTCATATTTTATAATTTGTTTTATAGTAAATTATAAGATATGATGAAAATAATGGTATCTTTAGAAAGTCCATTTAATGGCGAGAAAAACGGTATATAATATGTGTGGGTACAGTAAATGAGTAAGAGGAAAATTACAGCTAAACACAAACACTGCAAAAATGTAAAAATAGCCTTGGTCCCAAACGGACAGAAAATGGAAAAGTGCTCTGGTCACTAAGGGGTTAAGCAGCAAAAGCTGGTTTGGAGCTATTGCAGTACATGAGTAGGCTCATGTGAGCCAACTTACCACACATTAAAGGGTATGAAACCCATACATTTTCTTTTGTGATTCAGACAGAGCATATTATTTAAAAAAAGTTTCCAATTTACTTATATTACCAAATTTGCTTAATTTCCATGATATTCTGTGTTGAAGAAATAGCATAGTACTCTTGCAAATGAATAACATTCTTGCAAAACTGCTGTCATATAGTACTCCAGAAATGAGCCAGCTCCTAAGCATAAAAAAGATACCAAAAGAAAGAAGAAAAAATAAAAGAAGTAAATTCGAAATTTGCTTGAAATCTTATGATCTATCTGAATCATGAAAGAAAGAAAAAACTAAATTTATGCTTACCTGATAAATTTCTTTCTTTCTGGATATGGAGAGCCCACAACGTCATTCAATTACTAGTGGAAATATTACTCCTGGCCAGCAGGAGGAGGCAAAGAGGACCACAGCAAAGCTGCTAAAGGGACACTGAATCCAAATTTTTTTCTTTTGTGATTCAGATAGAGCATGCAATTGTAAGCAACTTTCTAATTTACTCCTATTATCAAATTTTCTTCGTTCTCTTGCTATCTTTATTTGCAAAAGAAGGCATCTAGGCTTTTTTTGGTTGAGGACTCTGGACAGCACTTTTTTAATGGTGGATGAATATATATACCCAGGTTGTTCACCAAAAATGGGCCAGCATCTAAAGTTACATTGTTGCATTTCAAATAAAGATACCAAGAGAATAAAGAAAATGTGATAATAGGAGTAAATTAGAGCGTTGCTTAAAATTTCATGCTCTATCTGAAATAAGATAGAAAAAAAGGTGGGTTCAGTGTCCCTTTAAGTGTCACTACCCATAATCCCCAGTCATTCGACCGAAGGGAAATGGAAAAGGAATAACACAAAGGTGTAGAGGTGCCTGAGGTTTAGTAAAAAATAACTGTCTTAATAAAGGGTGGAGTCGTGGACTCTTCATATCCGGAAAGAAATTTATCAGGTAAGCATAAATTTTGTTTTCTTTCCTAAGATATGGAGAGTCCACAGCATCATTCAATTACTAGTGGGAACCAATACCCTAGCTAGAGGACACAGAATGAACAGCGAGGGAGAACAAGACAGGCAGACCTAAACAGAAGGCACCATCGCTTGAATAACCTTTCTCCCAAAAGAGGCCTCAGCCGAGACAAAAGTATAACATTTGGAAAATTTGGAAAAAGTATGCAGAGAAGCTTTATTTTTGAAAGCCCAAGAAGAGGAGACAGCCCTAGTGGAATGAGCTGTAATTCTCTCAGGAGGCTGCTGTCCAGCAGTCTCATAAGCAAAATGAATCATACTTTTCAACCAGAGGGAAAGAGAAGTAGAAATAGCCTTCTGACCCTTATGCTTTCCTGAGAAACAAACAAACAGGGCAGAAGACTGACGAAAATCCTTAGTCACCTGTAAGTAGAATTTTAGAGCATGCACATCATCCAAGTTGTTCAACTGACGTTCTTTATGATAAGAAGGATTGGGACAGAGAGAAGGAACAACAATTTACTGATTAATATTTCTATACAAAATCACTATAGGAAGAAACCCCAATTTAGTACGAAGAACCGCCTTATCCGCATGAAAGATAAGGTAAGGCAAATCACACTGCAAAGCCAAGAGTTCCGAAACTCTCCGAGCAGAAAAGATAGCAATAAGAAACAAAACCTTCCAAGATAGCAACTTAATATCTATGGAATGCATTGGCTCAAACGGAGCCTGCTGCGAAACTTTAAGAACAAGATTAAGGCTCCAAGTAGGTGCAATAGGTTTAAACTCAGGCCTGATTTTGACCAGGGCTTGACAAAAAGATTGAACATCTGGCACATCCGCCAGATGCTTGTGTAACAAAATAGATAATGCAGAAATCTGACCTTTCAGAGAACTTACTAACAACCCTTTCTTCAGACCTTCCTGGAGAAAAGACAAAAATCTAGGAATTCTGACCCTACTTCAAGAGTAGCCCTTAGATTTACACCAATAAAGGTATTTACGCCAAACCTTATGGTTAATTTTTCGAGTAACAGGCTTGCGAGCCTGGATCATGGTCTCAATGACCGACTCAGAAAATCCACGCTTAGACAGAACTAAGCGTTCAATCTCCAAGCAGCCAGCTTCAGAGAAATGAGATTTGGATGTAAGAATGGACCATGAGTTAGAAGATCCTTCCTCAGAGGCAACCTATAAGGCGGCTGAGATGAAATCTTCACTAGGCCTGCATACCAGATCCTGTGAGGCCATGCAGGAGCTATTAGAATTACTGATGCTCTCTCTTGTTTGATACAAGCAATAACTTGTGGAAGGAGCGCAAACGGAGGAAACAGGTATACTAGACCGAAATCCCAAGGATCTCTTGACCTTGAACTGTACCTTGGAAGCTTGGCGTTCTACTGAGAAGCCATTAGATCCAACTCCAGCACACCCCATTTGAGGGTTAACTTGGAGAACACCTCCGGATGGAGAGCCCCGGAATGAAATGTCTGTATGCTCAGGAAATTCCGCTTCCCAGTTGTCCACTCCAGGAATGTGGATGGCAGATAGACAACAATTATGAGCTTCCACCCACTGAATAATCTGTGCCACCTCCTTCATGGCTTAGGAACTTCGAGTTCCTCCCTGGTGGTTGATATAAGCCACTGAAGTGATGTTGTCTGACTGAAACCTGATAAACCGGGCTAAGGACAATTGAGGCCAAGCCATCAGAGCATTGTAAATCACTCCCAACTCCAAGATGTTTATGGGGAGAGCAGACTCCTCCAGAGTCCAGAGTCCCCGTGCCTTTAATGAGTCCCAGACTGCTCCCTAGCCTAGCAGGCTGGCGTCCATGGTCACAATCACCCAGTAAGGTCTCCGTAAGCATGTGCCCTGAGACAGTTGGTCCTGAGAAAGCCACCATGGGAAAGAGTTTCTTGTTGATTGGCATAGATCTATCCTCTGAGACAGATCCAAATAGTCTCCATTCTATTGTCTGAGCATGCATAGTTGCAGAGCTCTTAAATGGAATCGAGCAAAGGGAATGATGGTAATGGAAGCAACCATCAGACCAATTACCTCCATACATTGAGCCACTGATAGCAGAACAGTAGACTGAAGAGAGTGGCAAGAGGAGAGAATTTTGGATTTTCTGACCTCCGTCAGAAATTTTTTCATGGATAGGGAATCTATTATAGTCCCTAAGAAAACCACCCTTGTGGCTGGAACAAGGTAACTCTATTCCAGATTCACTTTCCAACCATGGGAACGTAGAAAAGACAACAAGATCTCTGTATGAGAGTTTGCTTTTTGAAAAGATGGCAACTGAACCAATATGTCATCCAGGTATGGCGCCACTGCAATTCCCCAACACTGATCACTGCCAAGAGAGCCCCCAGAACCTTTGAGAAAATTCTGAGAGCTGTGGCAAGGCCAAACGGAAAAGCCACAAACTGAAAGTGTTTTTCTAGAATGTGGATGGGAACATGAAGATACGCGTCCTTCAGGTTTATGGTCATCATGAACTGACCCTCTTGGACCAAAGGAAGAATGGAACAAATGGTTTCCATTTTAAAAGACGGTACCCTGAGACACTTGTTGAGGCACTTTAGGTCTAAAATGGGTCGAAAAGTTCCCTCTTTTTTTAGGAACCACAAACAGATTTGAATAGAATCCTAGACCCTGTTCCCTTACTGGAACTGGAACAATCACTCCCAGGGAGGAAAGGTCCTGAACGCAGTTCAAGAATGCCTCTCTTTTTACCTGGTATGCAGATAATTTTGAGAGGTGGAATCTGCCCCTGGGAGGGAAAGTTTTGAATTATATTTTGTAACCCTGAGATAGCCCAAGGATCTGTGACATCTTGTCTTCACGCTTGACAAAATACTTGATCCGATCACAGACTTAGACTCAGCTTAGGGTTTCTTTAATTAGTTCCCCTTATTCCAAAACTTATTGGGCTTCCATGAAGACTTGGACTACTCCTGCTTGGGAGAGGGAGAGGAAGACTTTTGACCTTTAAAGTTACAAAAGGAACGAAAATTACTTTGATGTCCTTTGAGTCTGTTCTTCTTGTCTTGCAGTTGAAAAGACCCTTTTCCTCCCATAATATCAGAAATTATTTCTGCCAGACCAGGTCCGAACAAGGTCTTACCCTTGTAAGGAAGCGACAGAAGCTTGGACTTAGAGGTTACATCATCTGACCAAGATTTTAGCCACAATGCCCTGCGGGCTAGGACAGTGAAGCCAGACAACTTGGCTCCCAGTCTAATAACTTGCATGTTAGCATCAGAATGAAAGGAATTGGCTAGTTTGAGAGCCATAATCCTATCTTGTATCTCCTCCAACAGAGTCTCTACTAAAATTGACTCAGACAAGGCGTTGCACCAATAAGATGCTGCACTTACAAACTGCAGGTTGCCATTGAAGACCTTGATGAACATACATCTTCTTCAAATAAGCTTCCAGCTTTTTGTCCATGGTATCCTTAAAGGAGCAGCTATCCTCTATAGGGATCATAGTTCTCTTAGCCAGAGTAGAAATAGCCCCTTCTACTTTAGGCACCGTGCACCAAGAATCTTTAATGGAGTCAGCAACAGGAAACATCTCTTTAAATGCAGGAGACAGGGAGAAAGGAATCCCTGGCTTCTCCCATTCCTGTGAAATAATCTCCATCACACGGTCTGGGATAGGAAAAACTTCCACAGAGGAAGGAACATCATAGTATTTATTAAGTTTACTAGACTTCTTAGGATTGACAATGACAAATTTATCGGAGTCATCCAATGTAGCCAATACCTCCTTTAACAGTAAACAAAGGTGTTCAAGCTTAAATCTGAAGTTTACTTCTTCAGTATCAGATGAAGGAATAATACTGTCTGAATCTGAGATTTCACTCTCAGAGGCTACTGACATATCTTTTTCATCGGACTTATGAGGGTGGGCAACCTGCGTAGCAGTAGGTGGAACAGAAACCTTACTATCTGAATGTCTAATTTTCCTCTTGCGTTTTCCAAGCATAGGAAAAGCAGATAATGCCACAGATACTGCAGAAGATACCTGTGTAGCAAAGTCTGCAGGCAAATTAACTCCTCCAGGAGGCTGAGAGGAACTGCAGAGCACTGTATGTGATGCCATAGAGGCTTAGGACGTTTGAGGAGAAAGCTGTGGCATTGCCTGAACAGCATCATCCTGAGAGACATTGGGCTCAGAGGGCAACAATTTATCTTTAAACTGAAGTGTTCTAGCTAAGCATGCAGCGCAGAATTGCATAGGCAAAACAATTTATGCCTCAAGGCATAACAAGCATTTGTCAAAAGACACAGAGTATTGGTCCATGTTCATAATACTAAATAAAAAAATTCCCCAAAATGTAGAAATATTTTAAATACTCTGTCACTTTAAGAATTTTTAATACCACAGCCGCTTAATGTTATGCAAAAATTCTTTAAAATAGTAAACCAATCAGGCCCCCTACACCTCAGACAGGCTGAGGTGCCTTACCGTAACACAATTTGGCTGCCAGAAGTCTCTCAAACGATCATATAGTAGATCGACACTGAAGAGACTTAAATTCACGCTGCTCCATGAATATCCGACAGCAGAGAGAAGTCACATGACAAGAGACAGGAAACTATGCAGCAATTAAAAGGTGCACGTTTCCCTCTGCATACAACACTGGAGCTTAATTTACACAAACACTCAAGCAGTCTGTCAGTTAGCTTGTTCTAGCTAAGCAAGCAAAAAAAACAACTGCCAAATTTTAAGCTTATACATGAATCCCTGTATAAAACATAAGCCACACACATACTAATAAAGAATTTCAACAAAATTAGTCCAAAGATGAAAAACGTCCCAATAAAGGGAAGATTAACCCCTAGGGGTAAATTTAATAATGTGTGAGCGGACATGATACGCTGTAGTGTATCATGTCCGCCGCACATTGATAAATGCCAACAGCATACGCTGTTGGCATTTATTATTGCACCAATCGGCCGCTAGCAGGGGGTGCCAATCAACCCGATCGTATTCGGTCGGTTTGATTTCTGTCCGCCGCCTCAAAGCAGACGGACAAGTTATGGAGCAGCAGTCTTTAGACTCGCCCGAAACAAGTGGCATCAAGATCCCCCTAGTCTCAACATGCATAATGTGCCTGCCCACTGCCAAAAAAATTATGTGTAAAGGATTTTAAAATTGTCCACATCTACTGCATATGACAACTTTTTCTGAAGTGCAAGTTTCCAAAACCTAGAAGACAAAAATACTTACCTGCAGTCTAGCTGTCTGGCAGGCAGAGACCTGTAGAAAAAGAAAGAAAGAGTAACCAACTCTGGCTTTCTGTACCATGGGCAGCAATGTGTTAGGAAACAAAACAATGACTACTTTAGAACTTCCTAACTGCTTAAAAGCCACCACTACTCTACTGAAGAGATTGACGTAGACTCAGCTAAACCCAAATCCTTGCTTCCATGGAAAAGTACCCGAAAAAAGAATTAATTTCTTTAGACACCTAACTTCACCTCCTCCATTGACAGAGGCAAAGAGAATGACTGGGGATTATGGGTATTGGAGTGCTCTTTGCCTCCTCCTGCCAGGAGTGATATTCCCACTAGTAATTGAATGATGTTGTGGACTCTCCATATCTTTGGAAAGAAATAGGTTATATGTCCCTTTAAGAAGTAGCAGCATTATAATAACTACTACTTGACTTCTCTGCAACTCATATATTTGTGGTGAGTGACAGACCCTGCTCTTATGCAATAGGTTGCACAAGGGCAAGGGGTGGCACTGCACAATCATTTTCTTGTAAAATTATACATTATGAGCAGACATGATCCTTTGCTTGGAACCTTGTCTGTCTAACTAATGTTGAATGATGCACATAGTTTTATGCAAGTAATAGTGCAATTATAAAGTGCTCATATATACTGGATAATTGTTTTTGTACTTTTAAGTCCTTTTAAGACTGAAAGTCTCAACATTTTCAGTTGCATGTTCAGCAGTACCATTAAAGCCAAATCTATGTTTAAAATTATTTCATACCGTGGGCCATGCGATGAAACCAGTAGTATCCAAAATCTACACCAAGGAATGTCAGCCACCATGTCCAGGGAGAGTCCCAAGGCAACTCAGCAAGTTTATAGTTGTTCCATATGTAGATATACATAGTCACCTCAAGACCTCGAAAGGCAACACTGTGTCAGGAAGAAAAGAAAATTGCATTCTTAAGTTTATTACATTGGTTCTGAAATGGCAATGTAAAGACTGACAAACTATATTGTTTATTAGAATACATAATATTGTATTTGACTTCCAAGTATAGAGACAGACAGACAGACAGACAGACAGACAGACAGACAGACAGACAGACAGACAGACAGACAGACAGACAGACAGACAGACAGACAGACAGACAGACAGACAGACAGACAGATAGATAGATAGATAGATAGATAGATAGATAGATAGATAGATAGATAGATAGATAGATAGATAGATAGATAGTTATGGTAACATCTTGTAAAATAAATATATGCAATTCCATACTAAAATTCCAATTGCAAGCAAAACTTTAGGTTGGACAGAACTATTTTGCACATCACTTTGGGAATTTTATGAGATTAGTAATGCATGTTAAATTTAGCAACACATAAGACTCTAATGAATTTGCAGAGATTAGTGAGCTGTTTGGAAATCACTCATATATATCTTTCTTCTCCATAATAGTTGCAATATTGGGTGTGGTGATGTCACCAGCATCCCCAGATTCCCCTGGCAATGCTTGGTCACTAGACCATCAGGTGTGCAGGGATAAGTGTGTGGATGGGGGAGGCACAATGAGCTTGTAAAGCAATGCCTCCACCCAGAATGAGGACACATGTTAATCCTCCACTTGATAAGCATTGTGCAGATTAGGGACATGTCATCATATTATGGAGAATGGCATTTTCAATTTGATGTTCCCGGTTTAAAGAATTGTGCTTTTGAAGATGCAAACTTATTACAAACTCTATTTTCTATTGTCAGTTGTGGAAAGAGTTAATAGTTTAGTATGGCAATTTGCGAAAGGGTGTGTGGTGGTTTAGGGGTTAAAAGTGGAGCGTGGTAATTTGTGATGGGGTGAGGCAATTTAAGAGGCTAATAGTGTAGGGAGTTTATTGAGGTTGGGGTGTGGTGGTTTAGGGGTTAATGCAATGGGGTGTGCGAAGGTTTAGGGGTTAATAGTCTACCGGGTTAATTTGTGATGGGGTGTGGTGGTTTAGGGGTTAATAGTGTAGTGGCATAATTTTAGATGGAGTGTGATGGTTTAGAGGTTAATATTGTGGTGGGGTAATTTTCAATGGGGATGTGGCGATTTTAGGGGTTAATAGTGTAGCAGGGTAATTTGCAATGGCGAGTGGTGGTTTAAGGATTTATATTATGTAGAGATTTTATTGCGGTGTGTGTGGTGGTTTAGGGGTAAATAGTGTAGCGGGGTAATTTGCAAAGGGGGTATGGTGGTTTAGGGGTTAATAGTGTAGCGAGATCATTTGTAATGGGGGTGTGGTGTTAAAGGGGTTAATAGTGCAGCGGGGTAATTTGCGATGGGGGAGTGGCGATATAGGGGTTAATAGTGTAGCTGGGTAATTTGCGATGGGGGTGTGGTGGTATAGGGGTTAATAGTGTAGCGGGGTAATTTGCGATGTGGGTGTGGTGGTTATAAGGGTTATAGTGTAGATGGGTAATTTGCGATGGGTGTGTGTGGTGGTTTAGGGGTTTTAGTTCAACTTTTTACTCATCCCAAACTCATTATGTGAAATTTCAAGTTGTGTAGAAAGTTTGAGCGTAAAATAGGATTGCGTTCAAGCGATCACATTTACTTTCAACCTGTAATACGAGTGTACATTTGTGCTCGATGGGACCACTAAAAGTATAAGGAGCGCCAAATATCACAAATTCGCACAAAAACAAACTTCCGGTAATTTAAAACCGCTCCGCTTGTAATAGGGAGTTGAGCGCCAAAAATACAGTGATCTTGCGATAGCGTTTCCTCTTCTCATAAACCAGATTGCGTTCCATCCATAATCTAACCTTGAATTGGCGAATTTTATGTCTGACCTGCCAGTTAGGCACAGGTGTTCTCAATAAAAGTACCAATACTTAATCTTATTCAACTTAGCATTACATACTGTATATATTTCAAGTAAAAACACAGTCCCCATAGGCTTCAATGTAAAGGCACTTTTCAGTTAGTTTTTTTTTTTTTTCTAACACCCCTTATAACTGATTTGTGCTGTCATTTAAAAAAAAAAGAAAAAAAAAAGGATGCTCATATTTTTAAATTTAATAAAGCAACTGTCCACTTTATTTGGAGGGCAATTGGGGGGGCATTTTTTCATGGTTAATTTCACTTAGCGTAAAGGGCTAACGTGAGCTTGCGGTAGCATTCAAGGGATATGAAACCCAAGATATTTTTTTCATGATTTAGGTAGAACATACAATTTTAAACAACTTTACAGTTTATTTCTATTATCAAATTTGCTTCATTCTATTGGTATAATTTGTAGAAGGAGCTGCAATGCCCTACTGGTTTCTATCTGAACACATAGGTGAACCAATGACAATCGGTATATATATATATATATATATATATATATATATATATATATATATATATATATATATATATATATATATATATATATATATATATATACACATATACAGGTGACCCTCGGTTTAAGCCGGTACAATTTGCACCATTTCAGAATAACAACCTTTTTTTCCAGTCATGTGACTGCTATTGAAAAGCATGGAAAAGCAGTGCACTTATTAAAATAACTATCCCTCAATTCAGGCCTAGTATGAGGAAAAGCAATTTCTACCCAGTAAATAGTAGGAGTAAAGGCATAGACGTGTTCTAACGTACAGTGGAACACAAACTGAAAGAATTATCAGACAAAATACAAAAAGAGAGAACCAACAAAAACAAGGATAGGTATCAGCATAATCTAAACAGAGAACAACATCTAGCTATAAAATCACTACAGAATAACCATCAGATAGTCATTAAGGAATCGGATAATGGGGGAAATGTGGTGGTCATGAATAGTGACTACTAAATTAATGAAGTTTACAGACAATTTAATGAGGAAGATGTCTATACCAGACTCACTTTCAATCCCACAAATAAGTTTAAAGCTAAATTGGAGGATATCCTTAGTTTAGGTAAACAAGTGGGTGCATTTGCTGAGACATTGTTCGAAACACTATCACCCACTAACCCGTACACACCAATTTTTTATTTTTTACCAAAATTACATAAGGACAGTCAAAAACCACCGGGACGTCCTATCATCTCTGGGGTGGGGTCATTACTTGAACCCCTCTCAGAGCTGGTGGACACTTATCTTCAACCCTTAGTTACAGATTTAATGAGTTATATAAGAGACTCAACAGATGTCCTTAACCAAATGAATAATCTATTATGGAAAGACACCTACTGCCTAATGACAATAGATGTCACTGCATTGTATACATCCATCCCACACCACCAGAGGTTAGAAGCATTATCATTTTTTTTTACTAACTACTCCAATTATACCAAGGAAATTGTAGATTTTTTGCTTATCGCCGTGGAATTTCTTTTATCTCATAATTATTTTCTCTTTGAGGGGTGTTGCTATCTCCAGAGACGTGGGACGGCCATGGGGGCTAAATTTGCCCCCTCCTATGCCAATCTATATATGGGTTGGTGTGAGGCCTCCCATGTCTATGGAGATGACAACCTCTTCAGGGAACATATTATTTATTACGGCAGATACATTGATGACCTGCTGGTGGTATGGGATGGAGACATAGAACTTGCTAACTAACAACAATTGCATGAACTTAAAATTCACATCACAGTACAGCACTGACCACATATAGTTCCTTGATCTGGACCTAATAGTAAATAGGGACCAAAAAACTGTAAATACGTCTATTTACAGAAAGCCTACAGGTGGCAACACGATATTGAATTTCAAATCCAGTCACCCTGCACATGTAAAGAAGGCTATTCCCAAGGGTCAGTACATAAGAACTAAAAGAATCTGTTCAGACACACAAACATTTGAAGCTCAGTGTCAAATACTTGAAGACAGATTAGCACAAAGGAGTTATCCTATTCCATTGCTCAAAAAAAACAAAGAGGAGGTGGATAAAATTCCAAGAGAGAATTTGTTGAAATATAAATATAAACATAAGAACACAAAAAATTGCAATACATTAGCCTCCTTGAATGAAAGCAAACTTGTATTCAGCACACCATACAGTCTTGAGTACCAGAAAATTTGTGATATCATCAAACAATGCTTACCAATATTATCCAAATATCCAAACTTAGAGCAAATAGCAAGTATAGGTTGCAGATATGTGGCAAGAAAAAACAGAACCATTGGCAATATAATAGCACCCTCAGATCTGGTAAATACAAGTACCCGCACATGGCTCCCACAAAGGTTAGATTTTTTTAAGTGCAGGGCACAAAGATGTAACACCTCCAGCCATGTAGTGGAAGGAATACATTTTACTTCCACAGCAACACAACGTACATATAACATTAGACACAAACTCAATTGTAAATCGAATCATGTAATTTATTTACTGACCTGTAGGGGGTGCCATATTCAATATGTCGGGAAAAAGAAACGACTTGTCAGGGACAGGGCACAGAAACATATTAGGGACATTGAAAATCCAGATGTATTCACCCCAGTTGCCAGACATTTCAAAATGGAGCATTCAGGCAATGCAGCTCTTATGTCCATACAGGCCATAGATCATGTGCCGCCACACAAAAGGGGTGGGGACAGAATCCAAAAATTAGATTACAAAGAGGCACAGTGGATATTTTTACTTAATACCAGATGCCCACAAGGCATCAACAAGGAGAATGATGTAAATCTCTTTATTTAATCCTATAAATCTTATAACATCTAGATTACATTTGCAGTGGTGTATATTAAATATTGTAATAAACTTGTTGGATAAAAGTACGTATATGCACCCACATAGTATTTAGTATACTTCTGCCTTTATCCGGTTCCTTCATTGAAACAGTATGAAAAGACCATAGGTTAAATGCCAAATATATCCTTTAACATCTTTTTTTGAAAAATATCTATGCTTATTTCTATTGTAATAAGTCTATCTATGCCATTAACAAATATTCAGCTCCTTTCTATCTCCGTATATAGTAGCACTTAGAGTAAAAGGACAATAAGGGGTTAATCTTGTTTGTTTTTAATTATTTGCAATGTCCCTTTAAATAGGAGTATCAGTGAAAGCTCACATTCAGCAGTGAACAAGTGTGCTTGAGACACACGAAACATGTCTGCTGGTGCTACACTGATACCCCTTATTGTCAGTGTGTAGAGCTACGGCTCTTCTTTGTTTTTAGAGTGTACACAATAAATTTATTTTTATACTTTCTACTGACCCTGCTTCAATATTTGGACTTAGTAGGTCGTTAGCCCTGTAGCCGAAATTTGTGGTGATACACTTATTAAAATAGCCAGTAGGTGGAGCTGTCCGCTTGTGTTGCACCAAAGTTATGCAAGATTAGCAGACTGAAATTAATCTGTGTACACAGACTAGACCTTAGCTATCAAGCAGCTTTCAAAGCAACAAGATCTAGCAGCCACGTCCCTATTATCTTCCTGTCCAGCTGCTTGAGGTGAGGGTGCCTAACTGCTTAATCAGTCCAGATTGAAATGCATAGAATAGGTGCAGACCCAATATTATCTAACATGCTAATAATGCAGAGAACTGTTTGCAGAAAAATGCTTGTAAAAAATAGTTTTTGTTCATTAAACTTAGTTTGATGATGCAGTCTGTTGTGTGATTATTTAATTAGGTTTATAATGCTGTTTAGCATTTAAAGTCTTCATTTCAAAGCTTGAAAAATAATGTATTAGGTGTTACTTATGACAATTTTTAGAGGGGCCTGGATCCTAACTCCCTCACTTCCCATTGACTTACATTATAAACTGGGTTTCAATTTACAATGGTTTCGATTTACAACCATTCCTTCTGGAACCTAACCCTGGCGTAAACTGATTGCTACCTGTATATATATATATATATATATATATATATATATATATATATATATATATATATATATATACTGTATATGCAGCCACCAATCATCAGCTAGAACCTAGGTTCCCTGCTGCACCTGAGCTTACCTAGATAAACCTTTCAGCAAATGATAACAAGAAAAGGAAGCAAATTAAATAATAGAAGTAAATTGTAAAATTGTTAAAAAATTATATGCTCTGTCTAAATCCTGAATGTCCAATTATAACGTTACTGTCCCTTTAACCAGTCATTTGTAATGGCTGGTTAGTTAACGTGTGCCCGTAGTTGGCTTTGATGGATTCCTGTGACAGTACACAGAAACATGCTAAGGCTGCAGTCACATTGTGCAGAGTCAGACAATGCTCATTAGAATGAGTGTGCAGCCCACATCCAAAGAAGAAAGCGCCAATGAGGCAGACAAAAAGAACCAGGGGTTTAAAATCATATCAATACAAAGTAACAGTCTAGAATGACAACAAACTTCTTGCTGACAAAAATGAAAGAAGCAAAAGAAATAGTGAGTCCCTTAAACTGGCACTTCTGCCCCATCTGCCAGTCCATCAAGCACCGCATTAACCACTCCTGAAAAAGTACATCTAGCACCACCTGTGCCACTCTTGCCCCAATCTGCCAGTGCATCAAGTACCACTTGAGCAATTCCTGCACCAGCTACCAGTGCATTTAGTACAATTTTTACACTCTGAGTCCTGCCCTAGATGCAAGTGCATCCAGCACAAAAAGACTAATCACATTAGCCATTGTTTCTGCAGATTTCACATTCTTCCAGCGATACCAGTAGTCCACTAGCTGTGCTTCATGTCCCAGGGAAGCCTCTATTTTTTAATTTGCAATCTTAGCAAGAAGCTCTTGCATATCACGCAAGCTGTTGACTCTTCTTATTCTGTTGTATGAAACTGTACTCACTGACTTTGGCCCTGGCTTTCTTTGCAATTTCTATAAAGGAAAGACCTACACTTTAAAGGGTTATAATGGTCTACATACATTATTTTTGGTAACCTAAACTTTTACTTTAACCTCTGTCAGTTTACTGTTTACCCTTGTAACATTTCAGGTTCACTGGACCTGAACTGCTTTAATTTAAATAAAAACTGGAAAGAAATTGAAATATTCTAAAACATTGTTTCTCAACTCCAGTCCTCAAGTTCCCCTAACAGGCCAGATTTTCATGATATCTTATCTAAAGTCCAGGTGAAATAATCAGTAACCATGGTTATTAACCAGCTCTCATACATTAGCTGACTATTTCACCTGTGCTCTACTTCAGATATCATGAAAACCTGGCCTGGCCTGGGGTACTTGGGGACTGGAGATGGGAAACGTTTGACCAGTAGTATAGATTCTTACTCTATGTAACACCAATATGCCCTGGCTCTTGTGCTGTTTTCCTGAGTGACTGCCCTGCTTGCCTGCCATCCTGCCCACTTGTGTTGCTCCAAGTTACTTTTACTCTATGTGCCAGTTACTCTTATTCCATGCACCAAAAATGTGCCATGTTTCTTGTTCAGGGTTCCTAAACGGCCCGTTTACCTGCCCTTCTGCCCACATGGGTAAACAAATTAGAGGCATCACAAAAAAAAAAAAAAAAAAGACAAATGACAAATAATTTGTCAAAAAATTACATTTTTCAAAATACACATTTACATATTATAACCATCTTTAAGTTAATTTATTCATTCTTTCAAAAATGCATACAATTGCACTACCTGTTGTAATAAATACTGGTAGAGGTCCCTGCCGAGAGTCTCATTGTTGTAATCGGCTCTTATGCGGGTGATCTACAAACAGCTGGGCTCATAGGCTTACATGCTAAGTGGTTCAAGGGGATAGCAGTGGAGTTAGGAAAGGTTAGTGTAGGATGTATGCATCCTTGAACAGTAGAGTCTTTAGGGAGCGCTTGAAGCTTTCAAAACTAGAGGAGAGTCTTGTGGAACGAGGCAGAGAGTTCCACAAGATGAGAGCCAGTCTGGAGAAGTCTTGTAAACGGGAGTGTGAGGAGGTAACAAGAGAGGAGGAGAGTAGGAGATTGTGGGCAGAGCGAAGGGGTCGGGAGGGAGAGTATCTGGAGACAAGGGCCTCTATTTAACAAAGGTCTTGCAGACCTGATCCGACAGTGCAGATCAGGTCCGCAAGACCTCGCTAAATGCGGAGAGCAATACGCTCTCCGTATTCAGCATTGCACCAGCAGCTCACAAGAGCTGCTGATGCAATGACGCCCCCTGCAGACTCGCGGCCAATCGGCTGCCAGCAGGGGGGTGTCAATCAACCCGATCGTACTCGATTGGGTTGAATTGTGGTAAAGTCTGTCCGCCTGCTCAGAGTAGGCGGACAGGGTTATGGAGCAGCGGTCTTTGTGACCGCTGCTTCATAACTGCTGTTTCTGGCGAGCCTGCAGGCTCGCCAGAAACACGGGGCATCAAGCTCCATTCGGAGCTTGATAGATAGGCACCAAGGTCTGATATGTAAGGGTGGAGCAATGCAGTTGAATTTTGGGTTTAAGTCTGGAGGCAAGAGGAAGCCAGTGAAGGGATTAGCAGAGAGGTGCGGCAGATGAAGAGCGACATGTAAGGAAGATGAGCCTGGCAGAGGACAGAGTTGCAGTAGTCGAGGCAGGAAAGGATGAGACAGTGGAATAAAATATTAGCTGTGTCTTGTGAAAGGAAATGTCTAATTTTAGAGATGTTTTTAAGGTGGATGCGGCAGGCTTTAGCCAAGGACAGAATGTGAGGAGTGAAAGAAAGATCTGAGTCAAGTGCGACCCCAAAACATCGAGGCTGCAGGGTAGGGGTAATGATGAAGTTATTGATAGTTATAGAGAAGTTAGGGGTGAAGATTTTTGAAGAAGGGGGGGGGATAAGGAACTCAGTTTTGGGGAGATTTAGCTTAAGGTATGGCAACAGTTTTGCAAGAGCACTAGAGGGCAGCACTATTCCCTGCCATGTAGTGCTCCAGACACCTACCTAGGTATCTCTTCAACACAGAATATCATTGGAACGTGCAAATTTGATAACAGAAGTAAATTGGAAACTTTTTAAAAACTGTATGCTGTGTCTGAATCACAAAAGAAAATTAGGGGATTAATATCCCTTTAAGTATATTTGCTAGCCAATGGACAATAGTAATTTTATCTCACATTTTATACCTTTTAATCTTATTTGTAGACACAAATAATACATTATTGGATACTTATTTGTAGGGCTGTCTGTTCTTTATCTAGTTGCCTAGGTAATGATATTTGTTTGAATTATGTTATTAAGCTATCATTTAAACTCAAGTAAAAAAAGTAAATGTATCCATTGTTTTACCACTTGTATACAATTGCTTCTATAATAAGCATACATATACTTTACATGTGTAATTGTAAGTAACATTTTCAATTATTTTTTATGTATTATTAACATACAACTACTTAGTTAATTTACTGACAAACACTATTGCTAACAAATATTTTCCAAATCTTTCTTTTTTTTTCTTCTCAAAAAGTGCAAAGGGCTTTACCAAAAGGAAAATCTGTTTGCAGACATGGAAAAGGGATTTTAGTGGTATGGTTTCAATTGGTACATGAGGATAATAGGTAGTTGTAAGTTCTGCCATTTCCAAAACAAAGTAAAACCGCCAGCAACTAAAATCTCCTATTTCCTGCACAGGTGCCAGGCTTTAAACAGACCTTCAATTTACTACTCTGTCACTGAACATAATAGCACTGACACAAATCGATCTGAAACATGCCTAGCATGCAGCCGTTAAAGGGGCATTAAAGTTCTGACCCCTGTAATCATTGATAAATGATTCATCTCCCTCACAATTAACCATGTGTAAAAAATATGGCATTAAAGGGACAGTCTACACCAGAATTTTTATTGTTTAACCCCTTAACGACACACGTCGTACAGGGTACGTCTTACACAAACTGGTCTTTAAAGACCAGCGATGTACCCTGTACATCGTCAGGGGTTTCAAGCGGCTGGAAGTGATCCTGATTCGCTTCCAGCTACTTTCAAAGTATTGCTGTGATGCCTCAATATTAAGGCATCACTGCAATACCTTTTTAGGCACACTAATGCAGAGAGAGCCACTCTGTATTGGCCAGCGATGGTGCAGATCGTTGGTGGGTGGGAGCCATTGCAGGGAGGCTAGTGGGTGGCCCATCGCTGGGGAACTTCCTTCCGGCCAGCTGTACTCAATGTAGGGTGCGCAGGCACCCACGATCTAGGCACATAAAAAAATAAAAGTGTGAGAGAGAGTACTGGGAGACAGTGATGGCTGGCGGAGGAGGGGGGAGAATACTGGAGAAAGTGGGTACTGGCAGACAGCTGAAAGTACCCAAAATGGTGGCAAATAGTTAGTGGGGGGGAGTGTTAGAGAGCTATTTGGGGTGATCAGGGAGGTTGGGGGCTAAGGGGGGATCCTCCACAGCAGAATATGATTTAAAAAAAATAATAATAATAATAATAATTAAAAAAAACACCCTTTTATTTTAGTACTGGCAATTGTGGGGTGGGGGAGAAAAAAAAGAGAGCTGTTTGGGAGGGATCAGGGGGTGGGATGTGTCAGGTGGGAGGCTGATCTCTACACTAAAGCTAAAATTAACTCTTCAAGCTCCCTACAAACTACTTAATTAACCCCTTCACTGCTAGCCATAATACACGTGTGATGCGCAGCAGCATTTAGCGGCCTTCTAATTACCAGAAAGCAACACCAAAGTCATATATGTCTGCTATTTCTGAATAAAGGGGATCCCAGAGAAGCATTTACAACCATTTGTGCCATAATTGCACAAGCTGTTTGTAAATAATTTCAGTGAGAAACCTAAAATTGTAAAAAAATTTAAGTTTTTTTTAAATTTGATCGCATTTGGCGGTGAAATAGTGGCATGAAATATACCAAAATGGGCCTAGATCAATACTTTGGGTTGTCTACTACACTACACTTAAGCTAAATGAACTCTACAAGCTGCATACATGCTCCCTAATTAACCCCTTCACTGCTGGGCATAAAACATGTGTGGTGCGCAGTGGCATTTAGCAGCCTTCTAATTACCAAAAAGCAATGCCAAAGCCATATAAGTCTGCTATTTCTGAACAAAGGGGATCCCAGAGAAGCATTTACAACCATTTATGCCATAATTGCATAAGTTGTTTGTAAATAATTTCTGTGAGAAACCTAAAGTTTGTGAAAAAGTGAACATTTTTTTTTTATTTGATCGCATTTGGCGGTGAATTGGTGGCATGAAATATACCAAAATGGGCCTAGATCAATACTTTGGGTTGTCTACTACACTACACTTAAGCTAAAATTAACTCTACAAGCTGCCTACATGCTCCCTAATTAACCCATTTAGCAGCCTTCTAATTACCAAAAAGCAACACCAAAGCCATATAAGTCTGCTAAAATGGCATGTCTGGTACACAGTGTTGGAGCAAGGGTCCATCTGACCACTGATACCTGGTCTGCAAAGCATGGTAAGGGCAGGTATATTACCTACACTGCGCACTGTGAAGCGGGCGTAACCCTTACACTACCTGATCGATACAACATCATACCTGATGTTTTAAAGCACGTTATTCCAAACAATTTATTAATGTTAGGTGATTAAGGCCCTTTATGGCTTAAAACCAGACTCTGCATCAACTATGTAATTTTCCATGGGAGTTTTGCCATGGATCCCCCTCCGGCATGCCACAGTCCAGGTGTTAGTCCCCTTGAAACAACTTTTCCATCACTATTGTGGCCAGAAAGAGTCCCTGTGGGTTTTAAAATTTGCCTGCCTATTGAAGTTTATGGTGGTTCACCTGGTTAGCCCGTTCGCAAACTTTTGCGGAAGTTCGAGTTCGACGTTCACGAACCCAAATTTTTAGGTTCGCGACATCATTACTGAGGGAACAAGGCAAATTTAATGATACAAGTCAATTGGAAAGTTGTTTAAAATTGCATGCCCTATCTGACTCATGAAAGTTTAATTTTAAATGAACTGTCCGTTTAATATGTTAATTACTATTGTGTTTAAAAAACTTTTTTTTTTTTAAATAAATAAATAAAATATTATCACCAGATATCTGATATCTGACCAGATATTGTTTTAGATAATACAACTGAGGATATAGCGGTTTGGGAATAGTGTCTCTTGCAAAAGGGCTTTTTCACTGTGTGCTGCACCTGTGAGCGTGTGTTCTGCTGAGCTACCACTAGGGACTCAGTATGGCTGCTGACCCAGGAGCGAGTGCAGGAAGCTGGGGAGGTGAAGCACAGAAAGACTGCGATTTTAGTTTGACCTCTGAAGAAAAGATTAAGACCAATGAAAATGAATATTTGTCTTAGATTGAGCAAGAAAAAGCAAAAAAAAACAGCATGATGTGTCAGCTTCTGAGAAGCTGAAAGGTAATGGGGATGTGCAAAGTGAGCAAACAGCAAAAACTGATGAACAGAATTTAAAGTTGTTTAAAAATGAAATCTCTGCCACAGACAGTAAACAGAAAAGAGAAGGAAAACTTTAAAGGGATAGGGAAAGTCAAAATTAAACTTCCCTGATTCATATAAAGCATGTAATTTTAAGACACTTTTAAATTCACTCCTATTTTCAAATGTGATTCGTTCTCTTAGTATCTCATTTTGAAAAAGAATATGCACATATCATACACTAGTGAGAGCTGCTGCTAATTGGTGCCTGCACATATCTGTCTCTTGTGATTAGCTAATTAGATGTGTTCACTAGCTGCCTCATTTGAACAACCTAAAATTACAGCATTGCCAAGGAGCTGAGGCTGGTCCCAAAAAGTCTGATGCAGAATACCCCAGTAAGGGATCATTTCCATTGAGCCGTTAAAAATGGAGCTGTAAGCTACCAAAGTTGCCAGCAACTAAAAGTAATTTACAGCTCCATTTTAGTACCAGGTTTCCACTAAAATAGTTTGCGGATTGCGTGCACTTTTTGTGTAGGTGTAACATTCACCATCTGTCTAATATCTTCCATATTGATATAGTTATGTATTATATATTTCTTTGACACCAGGTGTAGAGCCATTTATCCCCATTCTGTTCTCTCACACACACACACACATATATATATATATATATATATATATATATATATATATAGACAACGATAAAGAACTTTGATCCCAGGCGAGGTATTTAAAAGCACAAAAAGTCTTTATTCAATTCCACTTGTGGTAAAAGCATAAGGAGGTACCAAAACACATAAAAAGAATATTCACACGAAAGCATAGGCTAACATGTTTCGGCCTGATGCCGTAGTCGTAGCTGGAGTAATGCAAGCGTGTGAAGCATTTAAAGGGACATCTGTTCAGTGATAGGTCACATAAAAACCAATCATGAACCTTCATTTTAAGTGTGTGTAATCAAACAATTAACCCGTTAGTTACCAGAAAGATACATAGAAAACATTGCACATCGTATTTACTTAATTACAAGATGCATTCTTAAATTATAGACATTTTAGCCAGAAAGACAATTACATAAGTAATGTACATAAACTTTTAAACTTAAGTGCTATGTGATACAATGTAAATATGTATCAAATAAAATATATTATATATTTCTTTGACACCAGGTGTAGCGCCATTTATCCCCATTTTGTTCTCTTTACACACACACACACACATATATATATATATATATATATATATATATATATAGTGACAAGTGAAAATATATTTATGGATCAAGCACCCCAGCAGCTGCAGAATATGAGTGAGTGCTCCTTTACTGCTACAAATACATATGTATGTATATATACTATATGTATATATATATATATATATATATATATATATATATATATATATACAGGGAGTGCAGAATTATTAGGCAAATGAGTATTTTGACCACATCATCCTCTTTATGCATGTTGTCTTACTCCAAGCTGTATAGGCTCGAAAGCCTACTACCAATTAAGCATATTAGGTGATGTGCATCTCTGTAATGAGAAGGGGTGTGGTCTAATGACATCAACACCCTATATCAGGTGTGCATAATTATTAGGCAACTTCCTTTCCTTTGGCAAAATGGGTCAAAAGAAGGACTTGACAGGCTCAGAAAAGTCAAAAATAGTGAGATATCTTGCAGAGGGATGCAGCACTCTTAAAATTGCAAAGCTTCTGAAGCGTGATCATCGAACAATCAAGCGTTTCATTCAAAATAGTCAACAGGGTTGCAAGAAGCGTGTGGAAAAACCAAGGCGCAAAATAACTGCCCATGAACTGAGAAAAGTCAAGCGTGCAGCTGCCAAGATGCCACTTGCCACCAGTTTGGCCATATTTCAGAGCTGCAACATCACTGGAGTGCCCAAAAGCACAAGGTGTGCAATACTCAGAGACATGGCCAAGGTAAGAAAGGCTGAAAGACGACCACCACTGAACAAGACAAACAAGCTGAAACGTCAAGACTGGGCCAAGAAATATCTCAAGACTGATTTTTCTAAGGTTTTATGGACTGATGAAATGAGAGTGAGTCTTGATGGGCCAGATGGATGGGCCCGTGGCTGGATTGGTAAAGGGCAGAGAGCTCCAGTCCGACTCAGACGCCAGCAAGGTGGAGGTGGAGTACTGGTTTGGGCTGGTATCATCAAAGATGAGCTTGTGGGGCCTTTTCGGGTTGAGGATGGAGTCAAGCTCAACTCCCAGTCCTACTGCCAGTTTCTGGAAGACAACTTCTTCAAGCAGTGGTACAGGAAGAAGTCTGCATCCTTCAAGAAAAACATGATTTTCATGCAGGACAATGCTCCATCACACGCGTCCAAGTACTCCACAGCGTGGCTGGCAAGAAAGGGTATAAAAGAAGAAAATCTAATGACATGGCCTCCTTGTTCACCTGATCGGAACCCCATTGAGAACCTGTGGTCCATCATCAAATGTGAGATTTACAAGGAGGGAAAACAGTACACCTCTCTGAACAGTGTCTGGGAGGCTGTGGTTGCTGCTGCACGCAATGTTGATGGTGAACAGATCAAAACACTGACAGAATCCATGGATAGCAGGCTTTTGAGTGTCCTTGCAAAGAAAGGTGGCTATATTGGTCACTGATTTGTTTTTGTTTTGTTTTTGAATGTCAGAAATGTATATTTGTGAATGTTGAGATGTTATATTGGTTTCACTGGTAAAAATAAATAATTGAAATGGGTATATATTTGTTTTTTGTTAAGTTGCCTAATAATTATGCACAGTAATAGTCACCTGCACACACAGATATCCCCCTAAAATAGCTATAACTAAAAACAAACTAAAAACTACTTCCAAAACTATTCAGCTTTGATATTAATGAGTTTTTTGGGTTCATTGAGAACATGGTTGTTGTTCAATAATAAAATTAATCCTCAAAAATACAACTTGCCTAATAATTCTGCACTCCCTGTATATGTGTGTGTGTATATATATATATATATATATATATATATATATATATATATATGGCCAGAGGGGGAGCCAGACAATATATATATTTATACCATTACATCAAGTGTTATATGGGAGATGGGAGTTACAAATTATGAGTAATGTTAACAAAAACATTACTGGGGGGGTTGACACCATGAGTTACCACACCGGGTGACACCAGGCCTAGTGGCGCAACTGCTTATCTGACCCAAAGTTTAACGTCTAGAAGTACCCTACCTGAGATCCATTAGTACCTACCATACCTCAAACAAGAAAAATGGAGATGTGATTAGTGATTGGTTGTAATGGCACCTTGCAGGCTTACTACCCTGCCAGCAATGCAAGAGAATGAGAGCTGTAACCTATTCCCTCTATGAAATTTTAAGTAGACCAAGAGATTATATGGCAAGAATGGGGACTACTTCTTTAAATTCAATCTGGATAGCAGAATGAATTGTGCAGAAGCAAATAGTAAATCTCACAGTAAGTGTATGTGGTGTGAGGTATATGTGTAAATATGTGACATAACTCATTGTAACAATGTATACATGTTTTAACCTCTTCTGAATTTCCTTAGCAATAGTAAAAGCTAACAATGTTGTAAGCATTGTCACATTAGCCCTATGTTATAAAGGTATCCACATAGTGATTGAGATTGTGAGTGAAATGTTCTAAAGAGAAAAAAATCACTGTTAGAAAGCAGTTTTGCCAAGAGGCATTTACTTTACTACACTGTGGGAGGTGATGCTTTTCTGACACTGGTGGAATGCTAAAAGCAGTATCACCATCTGCAGCAAAGGTTTAATGTAAATGATCTCTTTAGACAATATTGAATGGCAATACAATTTACATATGTCAACCAAAACTCAACCTCTTATGTTACAATACAATAGTACAACTAGTAAATTAATAATAAACCTATTGGAGCTGGGGGATTGCGGGTATATGGAGTGTATATACTGTGTGATAAATATATATATATATATATATATATATATATATATATATATATATATATATGTATGTGTGTGTATTTTACTGGAAAATACTATGAGTTAGAACCCCTATCTACTGATCTGTGTGAAAGGAATTTCTTGTCTACTTGAAGGTTCCGCACTTAAAATCCCCTCTGAGGAGCAGAATAACCTTTTCACCCGGTCTATACAGAGTAGGAGAGTCTTAAGGAAAGCAATTTTGTTAGTGTTTGGTGCATATAATGAGACAAATGTGCACAGCACGTTATTTCATGTACATACAATAAATAGGAACTTTCCCTCAGGGTCTCTCTCTCAACCTACTATATATCACAGGAAATTTCTACTTCCCACTTGTATACTGGGTACATTTTAGAATTGCTTACAAAGTGGGATTCCTCTATCAAATGGGTTTCCAGGATAAAGGCTATGTTGACACCTAATTTAAGAAGGTATCAGTATCTCTTTGTGGGTTACTTAAGTCCCTGAACATGTAGAGTAGCTAGTTTAATCAGAACCATAAGGGCGCATTGATGATTGTCAAGAACCCAGAGGAGAAAAATTTTCAGCAAAGACATAAGAAATCCAGTGAGCCTCGAAGCATACTTTCAAAATATCTTTAATCCATAACGGAAATAGCACAACATGGTGTTAAAAACTGCACTGAATAAGCAGCAATCTGTCAAAATCTTTCAAATTTTCAAATACAATTTACACATTTTTGCCCATCCTACTATTTGAATATTTTACTAGTTTGTAGAACCATTCATTTTGCTTAGTTGTAAAATAAATTAGGTGAGGAGAGAGGCAACTGATATATCTATGCCTAGGGGGTGTATGGCTTTATGCAACCATAGAGTGGGATCACAAATTGGGGAAATGGGAAGGATAATCCTTGCATGGCAGTAACTTCTATTACAGGGTTATATTTAATAAATGATATACATTATGTCTTTAGTTAATTTAGTTGAAAGCTTAAACCAAGGTACATTCATCAGATGGCTAGTTCATACACTGAGAAAAAAAAACATTTTAAAGTATGGGTTTTGAATTTATTAAAACCCAACACAAGACACCCACAATTTGATATATATAATAATTTCCCTAGGGTTGTGTTTTATAAGTCATGTGAAGATTTTTTTTTTAATTTGATTCTCCTTCCTAAACTTAGCTTTGACTTTGTGACTCTTCCAAATAAGTGTTTGTTTTCCTTGTATTGTCTGTTTTTTTTTCTTGTAGTTCTGTGACCTTTTGTTAGTTGCATACATATGCCCTGTGACATCCATAATAAAGAAAGTTGTTTTCTATATATTTTTTACATTTTGTTTGTTTTCTAATACAAAGTGCTAACAGTTACATTGGGGACTTCTGCTGAATATCATTTTTCGAGTAATGTCAACCTTTTCCCTCTGCTTAGCAAGAAGGAAACCTCTAAGGAAAAAAATGATAGTTGGTATTTGTGCCAAAAAAACATCACTTCCTTTAAATCTTCAAAATTGCTGTCAGTATCCTCTACTGATCAAATGTATTGTTTCATTTGTTCATTCTAAAAATAGTCTGTGCATCTTTTAACAAAAATATTTTTATACTAAAGTCACCACCATTTAAAGTCTATCCTGAATTTTGTAAATACGTTTTTCTAAAGGATTTTGATTGATCCCAAAATGTCCTGTGAAATAAGAAGGCCAACTTTACATTTCATTCCCTCTCACTTTAGCATCAGCGTTACAACCATGCAATTAGACATATACCTTATAGGTACAACATAACTCCATAAGTTTACATATTTTATATGCATAAACTGCTCACAGTCAAAGGGCTAGATTTTGAGTGGCGACTCTGGCGAGCTGTTAGCTTGTTCAATTTTGAAATATTGCGCCCTTGCTAACTTGCACTCATATTATAAGTTGAAAGTAAATGAGACCTTGCATAAAGCGTTGGGAGCCAAATAAAAAGTTGCACCAAACTCAACATAAATACATTAAAATAAAGTGTTGCACTAATATATATACTATCTGCAATAAATTGTTAACATAAATATTAAAATTGAAAAGTTCCAAGGGTGTAAATGTATATGTTATATGACAAGATTTTTGAATAGAAATATCTATATTGTGTGTGTATGTATATATATATACATATGGGAGGCAATCAAAATATCGAAATTTAAACCGGTATCCTTTTTGAACCCCTCTATGCAGAGGGAAAAAGATAGTGAAGATATGGACTGCTTTCATGATTTCGATATTTTACAAGTTAGGGATTTTATTTTTTTGGCATTTTAAAATTCGGGATTATGTTGTGTCGGTATTTTTAAGTTTTGGTCTTTAGAACTTCGGGATTGCAGCATTCGGTCTTGTGTACTTCGGTCTTTTGATATAGACCCATACATATACATGTCTAAACCTATGTATGGGTGTGTATATGTATATATACATAAATATAAATTTAATCTACTCTTCAGATCAACCCACCAGTAGCCAATTGCCTGGGTGCAAAAATGCAATCAATATATCCTCAAAAGAATGCACTCTCAGGGCTTTCACAAGAAAAACAAAATGTATTGAATGTTTTCAGAGATCAACTCTCCTTCATCAGAATGACAATAGTATGCTCAATACACAGATACATAGTGCTCATAATCACTCAGAAAACAAAGTACCTACCCCCTTCAGTTAGTGTGGTGCCAAACAACTGTATTGGAACTCAAACCTGTGTTCCACCGTTTCGTGAAACTGGAAGTGCAATTACGTCACTTCCGGATATGCAAAAACATAGAAATTCTCAACATTGTAACTCAAAATCATATATCAACATTGTGAATATTTCTGAATTAGACCTTAAATTGGATTTTTACAAATTGAATAAAAAGATTTTTTTCCTAAATAAAAATACCACAAATACAGGTACAAAACCCTTTGATTATAAATGTAAAAAACAAGTGGCCTTGAGCCAAAAAACTGTAGCCCTAACACTAAGACCTTCATCAGGCTGGTCACACAAGATTTGGATAATGAGCTCCAGAATAAGGCATGAAAACATACTTTAAACAAAGCAGAGCATGAAGTAATCAAAACGTTTAAAATTATACTTCTATCATCATAAGACCGGCAGACAAGGGCAGTGCAATAGTTTTATTAAACTATGCTGACTATAGAAGTGACATTTTTGAACAAGTCTCTGACAAGGGCACATACAAAGAATAACTCCCAGACCCCACTCATGTTTTTAAAAAAAATTGAACAAACTGATACGATTTAGGTATAAGCAGGGATATATCTCTGAACAAATCAAAGAATTTTATTTTACTCAATATCCCAGAATCCCCATATTGTACACGATTCCCCAGATCCACAAAACACTTGACAAGCCCCAGGAACGTCCCATTGTCTCAGCTGTCCAGTCACTTCTACAACCAGTAACCCAGTACATAGATGTGATTCTACAACCAATCGTTAGAAACATACGTTCATTTATTTTGGACACTAATTACCTCATTAGGCAGCTGAAAGGGGTACAGATTCTAGCAGGGGACCTCCTAGTCACCCTAAATGTAAACAGCTTATATACTGTCATTCTCCATAACATTTGCCTGATAGCAGTGAAGGAACATTTACAACACAACCATGACTATAGGGGACCACCTGTTGAGTTTTTGTTGAAGCTCATTGAATTTTGTTTGAAAAAAAAATATTTTTGATTTGAACAAAGATTCTGTCTCCAATTAGCTGGGACAGCGATGGGGTCGAATATGGCCCCATCCTATTAGAACATATTTATGTCTCACTTTGAGGATAGATATCTTTGTGGTATCAACAATGAATCTATTATCTTCTATCGAAGATATATAGATGATGTCTTCCTCATCTGGTGTGGGGGTCAGGAGAAACTTTTTGACTGGTTTGACAAAATCAATAATACAGACACTACAGTCAGATTTAAATTTACGAGTAAACAACAGATACATTTTTTTGGATCTGAATATCTATATATCTGATAACACACTGGGCACAACATTGTACAGTAAGCCTAGTGATAGGAATTCCATCCTGAGGGCAGAGAACTGCCATTTCCCTGCACTATTAAGAGGAAGAGTCAAATCACAAATGATTAGGACTTTTAGGAACAACACAGAAAAGGCAGCAGGGTTCTCCCAGTTAGAAGGAGTGAAAGAAATATTCCTACAAAGGGGCTACCAATCACAAGTAGTTAGCACCACCTTGGATGAGGTATAGGAACTCACACAAAACGCTCTAATTACTCATAAAGAAAAGGTAACAGATGAAGACAGGCTTATCCTGGTGACTACCTTTACACCCAATACAACGAATGCAGGCAAGATCTTAAGAACACACTGGCCTATTGTGACGTCAGACCCCAAATTAAATTTTACACAAAATCTAAAACAAGATAAAGGGTTCATACAAGTGCTAGGATGCACAATGTGCAATGGGCTTATTGCGACGAAAACATTCCATCATCCTCATATTAATAAGCTGTTTACCACTAGACACTTTCTCCCATGTTCTAGTTTCTATTTTGGAAATACCAAAGGGACTCTACGGGAACATATGGCAAACCATAGGTTAGCGATCTCGAAAAAGGCAAATCGGAACAACCAGTTGTGAGACATTGTGCAGAGATGTCACATCCTGTATCATCGATACATTATTTACTGATTGACCACATACCTAAACTAGACAGAGGTGGTGACAGGAATAAAGCATTGTTGATCCGTGAAGCCCAGTGGATCGACTGAACTCACTACCAGACTTCAAACTACTGGTATAACCAAAGTGGGTGATACATACCTGGGGTGCAGCTCCTGGGTTGTGGGTCCAGATTGGGAAGGTGAACTGTATGCAACTTTGTATGGCAATCCTGACCTCCTAGTACCTAGTGTTGACAAGTGTTTGGAGCCTGAGTAGCCTCAAACACTGCCAGTGGAACTCAACACGGTTGAAAGTCATTCATTGTTCACAACACTCTTGGCTGTAGTAGATGCCCAATTCCATGAGAGACTTGGCATTCTATTTACTGACCCCAGAGCCTAGGATGGGTATTACGTACCAGGAGTGCATATCATTATGCCAATACTTCTTAGGGTTGGGTGAGTTACCATCTAATAATACCCCTAAGGGGATGAAAGAGTGGGATAATTTCACCTCAGTGTCACCTGGAGTGGGTCAATATGGGTTGTCACTCAACAACAGATACATATATCCATATACCCTGGTGTGTCAGATCAAAATAATTGCAACTCAATGGCTAATTTTACTTATGATTACTAGCTATTCACGCTAGCATTCTTATCTCCCATAATATTTAGATATTGGGTATTTCTTTGGTGTACTATTTTGATGCTATATTATTAGTATCTACCTTTACTTACCACGCTAACTTGCCCCCCCTTACGTAGTTTTAACTTGCATGTTGTTTGTGTGTTGTTTTAATTTTAATTTTTCTAATAAAAGCTAAATTTTAATTCATCCAACTATCTGACCCTATTGTCATAAACGCTACCATATAATTATTCCTCCGGGATATTTTTCATATTTCCAGATGATTCAATTCTCTTCTTAGGACTCTGGAGTGATATTAGTGTATACTGTTATGTGGAGAGCTCTCTTACTCCCCACATTTTGGGTTTTGGATTAGCAATTATTATACACAGCACCTACCTTGGAACTCACAGTGACACTACTGGAGTATCCATATATCAGGCAGTAGTCCCCATTAACTTACTTTGTAGTCCCATTGGTTCTCTTTCTTGTTTTAAAATATTTATAGCACTAACATTAAGGAACGACTTCTATCTAAAGGCAATTGAGATTGAAAACCTGGACCCCTGAGAATGTTATATAGACTGATGAGTTATATATTTCCTGCATTTATATGGGTTTATGTATTTGTTATAGAATGAAACCAAGTTTGGGGGGTATGGAGGAGGAAGGTCAACTTTTACTAGTAACAAGGTATAGAAGGTTTTAGAGTAAGCAACCCAAATACGTCTCTCAAATAAGTTTTAAGTTAAAACAAATTACATCATCCAAAAGTCAAGCTAATTCCGTAAAGAAATATTTTTACAGAGCTACTAATTCAATTAGAATTCTTATAATAAAAATGAAAAACACACAAATTAAATGTTTGCTTCAAAAAGAGTCTGCTGCAAAGTGTGCTGTAGTTTAAACTCCAATCATTTATAAGGGAAAGTCAAGTCCAAAATAAATTTTCATGATTCAAATAGGGCATGTAATTTTAACCCCTTAATGACCAACGACGTATAGGGTACGTCCTACAAAAAACGGTTGTTAATGACCAAGGACGTAACCTGTATGTCGTCGGCTAATCTGAGCGCTGGAAGTGATCGAGATCGCTTCCAGCAGCTCTAACAGTATTGCAGCGATGCCTCGATGTCGAGGCGTCCTGCAATACTGTTCCCAATGGCTGGGACCCAGATTGATCACTCCTCCATGAGTGATCACTTTCGGTTTCACTCCACGTGGAGCCCAGCAGTCTAGCAGAGCATCAGAAGCGATCGGACAGGCTTCCGATGCTCTGCTTGTGTGCTGAGTTCCTCGGTTGGTTTGAGGCACTTAGTAACAAAAAAATAAAAAGTAATAAAAAAATAAAAAAAAATTTTATATAAAATAAGCCCCATATAGCCCCCCACCCCCATGAGGTTTCAAAGATGGCGATGCCCAGTGCATCATGGGGCCTCTGGGGGTGTCCCTAGCCTGCCTCATCATAGGGGCAGGCTAGGGTCATCCAATCTGAGCTTGCCACAATAAAAAAAAAAAATGATAATAAAATATCCCATTTGTCTGATCATTTCAATATTTGTAAATATTGACTCTGACCAGTGTGGATCTCCCTCCTTTTCCACACTTGCGTTTTTGTTGGAGAGAGAGAGATCTGTGTTTAGGAGAGATTCATTTCAAATATTTGTTAAAAAAAGGTTCTTTTCAGAGCCATTAACCCCTAGCTTGCCAGTGATCACAATAAATAACTGGCAGTAGAATAGCTGCACTTTTTTTGCTGTCTGTGCATTTTTTTGGGGGGTTCATTTTTTTAGTATTTTTTTTTTTGTGAGACCCGAAGGCTCTTTTCAGAGCCATTTAGCTAGTTTAATTTAATTTTCAGAGCCATTAACCCCTAGCTTGCCATAGATCACTATAAATGACTGGCAGTAGCATAGCTATACTTTTTTGCTGTCTGTGCATTTTTTTAGGGGTTCATTTTTTTAGTATTTTTTTTTGTGAGGCCCAAAGGCTCTTTCAGGGCAATTTAGTTAATTTAGTTAATTTCAATTAAAATTTTGTGTGGATCTTTTTTTTCAGTAATTTTTTTTTTGACAGATAAAATAATGTCACAGATAATATATAGTGCTGAGGAGGTGTATGCCATCCTTGCATCAGAGTCAGATGCCTCTATGTCTGACTCAGACCCCAATTTTGACCCTGCTATATGCTCAGATACATCATTAGATACAGTCTCAACTGATAGTGATGTATCTGTGGCTGCTAGCCCCCCTGCCAGAAGGAGGCGTGTTTCTGCCATTGCCGCTGAAGAGTGGGTAACACCTCATCACCAGAGGCCAGATATCCCACCCTTCACAGCAAATCCTGGCATCAATATGGATGTTGCCGGATTTAGCCCCCAACAGTTTCTGGAGGTGTTTCTGGGCGATGATGTATTGGGGAACATTGTCGCCCAAACTAATTTATATGCCCATCAGTTCCGTGCTGCAAAGCCTGAAACATATTTGGCAAAGCAGCAATGGGCCCCCCATCAATATGCCAGAAATTAAAAAATTCTGGGCATTGACTATGCTGATGGGCATCATAAAGAAATCCTCCATTCGCTCCTACTGGAGCAGTAGCCCCATTTGCTCTACCCCCATTTTCTCCTAGAGTATGTTGAGGAAGAGGTATGAAATGATTCTACATTTCATGCACTTCAGCGACAACAGCCTGTGCCCCCCAATTTGACAGGCTGTATAAAATCCGCCCCCTGATTACCCACTTTGCTGACAGGTTTGCAGAGGCTTATACACCTGGAAGGAATTTATGCGTGGATGAATCCACGATGAAGTATAAGGGAAGGCTGGGATTCAAACAGTATATTCCTTCCAAGAGCTCCAGGTATGGGGTAAAAGTGTATAAGCTCTGTGAGAGCGAGACTGGGTATACTCAGGCCTTCCGGGTGTATGAGGGAAAGGATAGCCACCGTGACCCTCCAGTTTGTCTAGAACATATGGGAACCTCTGGCAAGATTGTCTGTGATGTGATATTACCCCTAATGAACAAAGGGTACCACTTGTACTTTGATAATTATTATACAAGTATCCTTTTGTTAAAGCTACTGTATTGCTTTGATACAGTAGCTTGCGGTACAATTAAAAAGAACCGCACAGGTTTCCCAGGACAACTTGCACGCACGCACCCGGCTATGAAGGGGGAGACCTCAGCTCTGCACCAAGAGGAGCTGTTGGCACTTAAGTACAGAGACAAGAATGATGTATATTTTCTTACCACCATCCAGAGAGGACGGTGGAGGTCTCTGTACGTGGCAGAGCTGAGATCATAAGGAAGCCAGTGTGCATCAAGGCTTATAACTGGCATATGGGTGGGGTTGAACTGGCAGGTCAGCTGCTGCAGCCCTACCTAATTATGTGGAAGACAAGGGCCTGGCACAAAAAGGTTGCAATTTACTTAATGCAGATTGCAACCCACAATGCTTTTTTTTGTTCAAAAAAGCAAACCCCGGAATGAAACAGACTTTTTTTTACAGTTTCAGCTTCAGATCATTTCGGGGATTTTGTACCAAGATGCACCTGCTCCCCAGGCGGTGATGGGAGAGAGCAGAGCTGGGGCTATCCATTTTATTTTTAGAATCCCCCCTTCTGCCGCAAAGCAGAAACCACAAAAAAATGCAGAGAAGGGACACCACCTTTTACTGTCCTGATTGCCCTGGACAGTCTGGACTCTGCATTGGGGACTGCTTCCAGCGGTATCATACAATCGTCCATTTTATAAAAATAAAAAAATAAAAATTGCTGTTATTCTTTTTTTGGTTATGTTCACTGTTAGAGGGTTTTTTTTTCTTTTACTGTGCCAGATTTTTACATTTCACTACTATTTTTTATAAGTTCTAAAATTGGGGCTGTTTTTTTTTTACCAAAACTCCTGTCAAACCTATGCATGGGGGACATAGGTGTACTCAGGGTGCCTTGCAGAAAACAATCTGGAGTGTTTTTTTGCAATAACTTACAACAGTCTCTCCTAAATCATAGTCAAAAAGCAATGTGTGTGTAAAAATGAAAATTGAAAAATTACCACCATACACTTTTTCCAATTTTTTTTGGCTTAAACCGTTCCATTTAAGGCTTCAAAGCACACCATATACAATACCTTGAGGCGTCAACATTTCAAAAATATACACTTTCATGGCAATAAATAAAACTGAGGTATGCGATAGGTCCCACACTAAAGATAGGCCTATCAGAAGAAATACTCTCACTTTTAATAACTAAAATTACAAGTCATAAAATTGTAACAGAACCTTCCCAAAATCCTGGCAAACCTATGCATGGGGGGCATAGGTGTACTCAGGAGGTCTTGCAGAAAACAACCTGGAGTGTTTTTTTTCCCCAATAACTTACAACAGTCAAATCATAGTCAAAAAGCAATGTGTGTGTAAAAATGAAAATTGAAAAATTACCACCATACACTTTCTCAGTAAAAAAGCCCCCCCAAAAAAGATAGTCAAAGAAGATATGTTAAATTTGAAAAAATCACAAACACGTCAGAAGTTTGGCATTGCAAACCCTAAACAACCCAACAAACCTATGCATAGGTGGTATCACTGTAATCACTGTACAAATATTGGGGTGTTCTTTGACAGTATCACATAAGATGAACTTAGAATCCATGCCTAAAGTACAATGTGTATGAAAAATAAAACAAAAAATGACTACCCAAACGTTTGACAAAGACTGGTGGCTAAATTAGTGCATGTAAAGTGTTAAAATACCATTATTTCATATACCCTAGTGTGTCTACTCTTTACAAATATATGGTTTGATGGGGGTAAATTACATTGGCAAGCATCAGAAAATTTCCCAAATAGGACATGAGTGCATGATGACAGATGTGAAAATTCCAAATTGGAAAACTGGAATGCGCCCCCTAAAAATAAGGCCTTTTAACCCCCTGAGAACCTAACAAACCTATTCATGGATGGTATCACTGTACTCAAGAGATGTTGTTAAACACATATTGAGTTTTTCTTTTTACAGTAACACATAACAGGAACTAAGAATCCATGCCTAAAGTACAACGTGTGTAAAAAATAACACAAATAATGACTACCAAAAAGTTTGACAAAAGCTGGTGGTTGAATTAGTGTACGGGAAGTGTTAAAATATCAGTATTTCAAATACCCTAGAGTGTCTACTTTTCAAAAATATATGGTTTGATGGGTGTATATTACATTGGCCGGCTTCAGAATATGTCCCAAATAGAAAATAGGTGCATGATGACATATGTGAAAATTCCAAGTTGGAAAACTGGAATGCGCCCCCTAAAAATAAGGCCTTTTAGGCCCCTGAGAACCCAACAAACTTATTCATGGGTGGTATCACTGTACTCAGGAGATGTTGTTAAACACATATTGAGGTGTTTTTTTGCAGTAAAACATAACAGGAACTAAGAATCCATGACTAAAATACAAGGGCCTCTATTTATCAAGCTGTCAACCGCAAATACGCTGGAATTCTGCAGCGTATTTGTGGCGAGCCTGATTCACCTTAGTTATCAAACCCTACAGACCGGCAAAAGTAGAATTTAGTGACGTAACATACGATCCGCCGGACTCAGTCCAACACAGATCGATGCTTACGTCACTACAGATGTTCCGAACGCATGTTCGGCACTATCTGACTACTTTTGCTAGTTATCAAATAACTAGCAGGTACTTTCTGCACTTTTCCGGCCCAACGTACCTGTTTTCAATCCACCGCCCTGGAGGCAGCGGATGCCATAGGAATCAATGGGAGTCAGAAAGCAGCGAAAGCTCATGTTTGCTGCTGCCCGATATCCCATTGATTCCTATGGGAATGTCTACACATAACACCCTAACATGAACCCCGAGTCTAAACACCCCTAATCTGCCCCCCCTACACTGCCGCCACCTACATTATACTTATTAAACCCTAAACTGCCGCTCCCGGACCCCGCCGCAACTAAATAAAGTGTTTAACCCCTAAACTGCCGCTCCCGGAGCCTACCGCCACCTACATTATATTTATTAACCCCTAATCTGCCCGCCTACACCACCGCCACCTACATTATACTTATTAACCCCTAATCTGCCCCCCCCTACACCGCCGCCACCTACATTATATTTCTTAACCCCTATTCTGCCCCCCCCTACACCGCCGCCACTATATTAAATGTATTAACCCCTAAACCTAAGTCTAACCCTAACCCTAACACCCACTAACTAAAATATAATTTAACTAAATCGAAATAAATTATTCCTATTTAAAACTAAATACTTACCTATAAAATAAACCTTAAGATAGCTACAATATAACTAATAGTTACATTGTAGCTAGCTTAGGGTTTATTTTTATTTTACAGGCAACTTTGTATTTATTTTAACTAGGTAGAATAGTTATTAAAAAGTTATTAACTATTTAATAACTACCTAGCTAAAATAAATACAAAAGGACCTGTAAAATAAAACCTAACCTAAGTTACAATTACATCTAACACTACACGATCATTAAATTAATTACCTAAATTAACTACAATTAACTACAATTAAATAAAAATAAAAAAATTATCTAAAATACAAAAAAAAAAAACAATAAATTACAGAAACAGTATAGAATAGTGTGGGTGTTTAGTGACAGTTTACCAAGAAAGCTGAAAAAAAGCCGAAGAGCAGCGAGATCAATGACTGTTAGTTAACAACAGTCTGCTGCTCATCGCCCCGTACTTGGTGCGCGGCTTTTTGACAGCTTTTTTGGTAACTTTGGAGAGCGTATTCAGGTCCGCGGCAGAGATGTTAGGCGAACTTAGGTGAACGTATTGGTGCTGTCGAATGCAAGAAAGTGGACGGCTTGATAAATAGAGGCCAAGGTGTGTGAAAAATAACACATAAAAATGACTACCCAAAACTTCGACAAAGATTGGTGGTTGAATTAGTGCATGGAAAGTGTTAAAATACCAGCATTTCAAATACCCTAGGGTGTCTACTTTTCAAAAATATACAGTTTGATAGGGGTAAATTACATTGGCCGGCTTCAGAAATTACCCAAAGAGGACATGGGTGCATGATGACAGATGTGAAAATTCCAAGTTGGAAAACTGGAATGCACCCCCTAGAAATAAAGCCTTTTAGCCCCCCGAGAACACAACACACCTATAGATGGGTGGTATCACTTTACTCAGGAGATGTTGCTAAACACATATTTGGGTGTTATTTGGCAATATCCCTTAACATTCTCAGTAAATGTATTCTTAAATTTTGTCCAAAAAAAAAAAAATTCTTTCAAACTTTGGCATAGATTGGTGGTAAAATTGTTGCATGAAAAGAGTCAAAATACCCCAAGTTTAATACCTTATGTTGTTTTCTTTTTAAAAATATATACATGTGAGGGGTAATTCAGGGATTCCTTACAGATATCAGTGTTCCAATGTAACTACCACTAATTTTGAAAAAAAAAAATGGTTTTGAAATAGCAATGTGCTACTTGTACTTTTTGCCCTATAACTTACAAAAAAAAACAAAGAACATGTAAACATTGGGTATTTCTAAACTCAGGACAAAATTTAGAAACTATTTAGCATGGGTGTTCTATGGTAGTTATAGATATGTAACAGATTTGGGGGCGTCAAAGTTAGAAAAAGTGTGTTTTTTTTTCAATTTTCTCATCATATTTTATTTAAAAAATTATAGTAAATTATAAGATATGATAAAAAAATGGTATCTTTAGAAAGTCCATTTAATGGTGAGAAAAACTATATATAATATGTGTGGGTACAGTAAATGAGTAAGAGGAAAATTACAGCTAAACACAAACAGTGCAGAAATGTAAAAATAGCCTTGGTTCCAAAAGGTCAACAAATGGAAAAGGGGTCTGGTTACTAAGGGGTAAACAACTTTCAAATTAAAAGGGGCCTGGTTACTAAGGGGTAAACAACTTTCAAATTTACTTTTATCAACAATTTCGCTTTGTTCTCTTGATATTCTTAGTTGAAAGCGAAACCTAGCTAGGCTCATATGCTAATTTTTAATCTGAATGCAATTTGACAGTTTTTCACCGCTAGAGGGTGTTAGTTCATGTGTGGCATATAGATAACATTGTGCTCACACACGTGAAGTTACCTAAGAGTGAGCACTAATTTTCTAAAATGCAAGTCTGTCAAAGAGCTGAAATAAGGGGACGGTTTGCAGAGGCTTAGATACAAGGTAATTATAGAGGTAAAATGTGTATTCTTATAACTGTGTTGGTTATGCAAAACAGGGGAATGGGTAATAAAGGGATTATCTATATTTAAACAACAACAATATTCTGGTGTTGACTGTCCCTTTAATGCAAATATAGACTATCACCTAGATTACAAGTTGCACGTTCGTGTTTTAACGCTGAAAAATGGTCATTTCAGCGTTAAAAGGGCACCACAGCCATTACAAGTCTTGTCGGTATAGCTGCACCAAAAGCCTTTTAGCCTGTAATGCAACGTCAGTCCCGCACACGTAAAAATTACGTTTTTTTCATGGCACTTCCATAGCGCTGCCATTACAAGTTTTGCTGGTGAGGCTAAAAGCTTGCGTTCCAGCCTATACTGACAAGATCCGTTCCGCAATCTAAAAGCAGTAGTTATGAGTTTTACGCTACAAAACTGTAACATAAAACTCATAACTAAACTTTTACAAAGTACACTAACACCCATAAACTACCTATTAATCCCTAAACCAAGGCCCTCCCGCAAATACTATATTAAATTTATTAACCCCTAATCTGCCGCTCCCGACATTGCCGCCACTAAAAAAATATTAACCCCTATTCCGCCGCTCCCCGACATCGTCACCACTAATTATTAACCCCTAAACCGCCACCCTCGCGCATCGCAAACACTATTTAAATATTGCAGAACATTTGGGATAGAATCCCTAGAAAGAAATGCTATATAGCACTCTCTGCCCAGACTGGGGTAGAGCCACTGGTGCAATTTAAAATTTAACTTTTATTTCTTTACTTTAAAAAGAATGGGTGGACATAGACATGTTAAAATCACTCTATCTCAAATTGCTAATGGCAATTCTTTCTGGTTGTTATTAACTCTTTCAAGAGACCGGTTGATTCTTGCATTAATATTTGTTATTTTATTGAATCAGTCGGTACTCCCGTGTTTTTATAAAATAGGGGTAATAAGAGCCCTGTAATGGGTATTTGTTGGTGTTTTAATTTCTCATATATTTGTTAAGGCTTGTATTAGTGTTAAATTAATTAAATTTAAGCCTGGGTGGCAGCAGGGATTATCAAGCTTGATCCATGTGTACACATAGACCTTAGTTGTGAGGTTTTGGTGTTTTAGAATTCACTTCACTTTATTGCGTTAGTGTACAATTGACCCAGTTTGTAAAAGTTAAATTTTCAATTGCACAAGTGGCTCTACCCCAGTCTGGGCAGAGAGTGCTATATAGCATTTCTTTCTAGGGATTCTATCCCAAATGTTCTGCAAATTCAGTATCAGATGCTAGCACCACTCCTCAAAAGGAATACAATATATTGATACTAAAATTAAAAATAGTATCTCAAACAATTGAAACCAATGAGGAGCTTACCTATATAGTGCCCTTGTTATCTTTGTGTGTCAAATACTATTTAAATATTATTAACCCCCTAATCTGCCGCCCTCCAACATCACCACCACTATACTTAAGTTATTAAACTCTACACCGCCGCTACTATAATAAACCTATTAACCCCTAAACTGCAGGCCCCCCACAACGAAATATACTAAATTAAACTATTAACCCCTAAACCGAAAGCCCCCACATCACAATAAACTAAATTAAACTCGCAACCCCTCAATCTAACGCCCACCTAACTTTATATTAAAATTACAATTTCCCTATCATAAATTAAATTAAAACTTACCTGTCAAATTAAAAGAACTAAGTTTAAACTAACAATTAAACTAAAATTAAACTAACTGCCAATTAAATAAAACTAAACTACACATTAAAAAAATCCTAACACTACTCTAAAAATTACAAAGTATCTAATTGCAAAAAATAAAAAAGACTAAATTACAAAAAATAACAAACACTAAATTACGAAAAATAACAAACGAAATTATCCAAAATAAAAAAGAATTACACCTAATCTAATAGCCCTATGAAATAAAAAAGCCCACCCAAAATAAAAAAAAAACCTAGCCTACAATAAACTACCAATAGCTCTTAAAAGGGCCATTTGTGGGGCATTGTCCCAAAGATATCAGCTCTTTTCCCTGAAAAAAATACAAAGACCCCCCAACAGTAAAACCCACCACCCAACCAACCCCCCAGAATAAAAAACATAATTCTAAAAAAAACTAGTCTACCAATTGCCCTAAAAAGGGCATTTGTATGGGCACTGCCCTTAAAAGGGCATTTAGCTCTTTTGCTGCTCAAACCCTAATCTATAAAAAAACACCCAAAAACCCCTTAAAAAAAACCTAACACTAACCCCCAATGATCCACTTACAGTTTTTGAAGTCCTGCTTGAACAATCTTCATCCAGGCGGCGAGAAGTCTTCGCCGCCTGGATGAAGATTGTGGTGTTTCTTTTTTTTTTAAAGGGTATTAGAATAGGAATACTTTTTATTGTTTGGGATAATTTCGTTTCTTATTTTTTGTAATTTTTATTTTTTTATTTTTTGTAATGTTAGGTTTTAGTGTAAGGCAGGTTAGGTTTTATTTCACAGGTAAGTTTGTATTTATTTTAGCTAGGCAGTTAGTAAATAGTTAATAAATATTTACTAACTAGTCTACCCAGTTAAAATAAATACAAACTTACCTGTGAAATAAAAATAAAACCTAAGCTAGCTACAATATAACTATTAGTTATATTGTAGCTAGCTTAGGTTTTATTTCACAGGTAAGTATGTATTTCATTTTAAATAGGTATTTAGCTCTATTTTAATTATGTTAAAGTTAGGGGTTGTTAGGGTTAGGTTTAGGGTTAGGGTTACATTAGGGTTAGAGGTTAATATAGTTTAATCTAGGGTGTTGCAATGTGGGGGGGTGGTCGGTTTAATGGTTAATAGGTTTATTTAGTGGTAGTGATGTGGGAGGCCAGAGGTTTAGGGGTTAAAACCTTTATTTAGTGGTGGCGATGTCGGGGAGCGACGGAATAGTGGTTAACTTTATTTAGGTGGCGGCGATATTAGGAGCGGCAGATTAGGGGTTATTAGCTGTAGGTAGGTGTCGGCGATGTCGGGCAGCAGATTAGGGGTGTTTAGATGTGGGGTATATGTTAGGTTGTTAGGTTTAAACATAACCTTTTTTTCCCCATAGACATCAATGGGGCTGCGTTACAGAGCTTTTCATTTTGCGATTGCAGGTGTTAAGACTTTTTTCTGACCTGCTCTCCCCATTGATGTCTATGGGGGAAGCGTGCACGAGCACGTCAAAACAGCGCTTGGATTGTGTGTGGTATGGAGCTTAAAACCACCAGTTTGAAAACTTGTAATGGCTGCGCTATAGGGGGTTAAATAATGCAACTTTTGTTACGTTCCTTAATTTCCCTATAGCGCTAATAACTCGTAATCTAGCTGTATGTTAGTTGTAGTCTTCTATGTCTGCATGTATAATTAAACCATTTCATGTCTTTCTAGTATGCTGTAGAAGTAAAACTCAGTCATGCTTTAAGCTATGTCACAGGATGAGAGATGCCTTTGGGATCTTAAAACAGACTTGAATGCAAACCTTAAACTGAGTTTAACTGAACCCAATTTTTTTTCTTTCATGATTCCGATAGAGCATGCAATTTGAAGCAACTTTCTAATTTACTCCTATTATCAAATGTTCTTTATTCTCGTAGTATCTTTATTTGAAAAGCAAGAATGTAAGTTTAGATGCCATTTGTGGTGAACAATCTGGGTTGTTCTTGCTAATTGGTGGATAAATTCACCCACCAATAAACAAGTGCTGTCCAGGGTACTGAACAAACAAAATAAAAAAAATTAGATGCCTTCTTTTTCAAATAAAGATAGCAAGAGAACGAAGAAAATTGATAATAGGAGTTAATTAGAAAGTTGCTTAAAATTGCATGCTCTATCTGAATCACGAAAGAACAAAATTGGGTTCAGTGTCCCTTTAAGCATGATAGAGTTGATCGTAATATCTTGTTAAGAAAGAGGTAAAGTGATTTAAGGATTTCCTTTTCAGGAAGATTTACTGATAATTTCTGTCTGCCGTAGGTGTGGTTTTCAATCTTAATGGAACATCTTTTTTTATTTGGTATAAAGCACTGCCAACAAAGGGCTCATTTCCATTGAGCCGTAATTCGTTTTGTGTGCACTCGCAAACCGTTAAATAAGCTGTCGGAAGCAATATTGTTTATCAACTGCTTCCAAAGAATCTATTTAAACTATTAACCCCTAATCTGTCATGCCCCACAACACAATCTAGCCATTTAAACTATTGACCCCTAATCTGCCAACCCCCATATCGCAAAGTATCTATTAAAACTATTAACGTCTATTCAGCCATGCCACCACAATGCAATCTATCTATTTAAACTATTAACCCCTAAACCGCCATGCCCCTATATTGCAAATAACTAATCACTAAGCCCCCTAACCTAACACCCCCTAAATTAACCTCATTACATAAATTAAAATAATCCTAAATAACAATTAAAATAATAAATCCTAAATTACAATTAAAATAAAAAACATAACATTACTTTAAAAATAAAAAAACCTAAGTTTAAATTAATCTAAAATTACAAAAAATAAAAAGTCTAACATTACATAAAATAATAAACCAAATTATAAAAAATAAAAACATTATACCTAATCCCTATGAAAATAAAAAAGCCCCCCCCCCAATAAAAACACCACATAATCTAATACTAAACTACTAATAGCCCTTAAAGGGGCCTTTTGTAGGGCATTGCCCTAAGTTAAACAGCTCTTTTACCTTTAAAAAAACTAAATTCCCCCTAACAGTAAAACCCCCCCAAAATAAAAAAAAAACCACTAAAAAATCCTAAACTACCCATTGCCCCTAAAGGGACATTTGTATGGGCATTGCCCTTAAAAGGGCTTTCAGCTCTTTTACAATTGCACTTCAGCACTTATACTGCGCTCTCACCTCACTACCTGTCCCCTTGACCCTATCCCCTCACAGCTGCTCCCCTCTCTCTCTGCTACCCTTACCCCTATACTAACACACATTTTCAACCTCTCCCTCAGCACTGGTACATTTCCCTCATCGATGAAACATGCACTGGTCACACCTATCCTCAAAAAAACTTCCCTTGATCCTACCTCCCCATCCAACTACTGCCCTATTTCCCTCCTCCCTCTTGCTTCAAAGATTCTCGAAAAACTAGTATATGCACGCCTATCCCATTTCCTTACGTTAAACTCCCTTCTTGACCCGCTGCAATCTGGATTTCGTCCCTATCACTCCACAGAGACAGCTATTGTTAAGGTCACCAACGACCTACTTAAAGCTAAATCAAAAGGCCGCTTCTCTCTGCTTATCCTCCTTGATCTGTCCGCAGCCTTTGACACTGTCGACCACCCTCTTTTGCTCCAAACCCTCCAATCCTTCGGCTTCTGTGACACAGCCCTTTCATGGCTCTCTTCCTACCTGTCAAACCATACCTTCAGTGTAGCCTTCTCTGGGGACTCCTCTGCCCTGTCACCACTTTCTGTCGGAGTACCGCAAGGCTCTGTCCCCTTCTCTTCTCAATCCATACGTCATCACTAGATCCCTAATTAAGTCCCACGGTTTCCAATATCATTTGTATGCCGATGACACCCAAATCTACTTCTCTGCACCAGACCTATCTCCTTCCTTGCTAACCCGTGTCACTAACTGTCTTTCTAACATCTCTTCCTGGATGTCCTCTCACTACCTCAAGCTAAATCTCTCCAAAACTGAGCTCCTCATTTCCCCCCCTTCTTCCAAAATCTCCACCCCCAATATCTCTATAACTGTCGACAACTCCATCATTACCCGTACCCCGCGTGCCCGATGTCTCGGGGTCACATTTGACTCAGATCTTTCCTTCACTCCTCACATTCAGTCCTTGGCTACAGCCTGCCGCTTCCACCTTAAAAACATCTCTAAAATTAGACACTTCCTTACACAAGACACAACTAAGATTTTAATCCACTCTCTCATTCTTTCCCGCCTTGATTACTGCAACTCTGTCCTCTCTGGTCTCCCTACCTGCCGCCTAGCTCCTTTACAATCCATATTGACTCTAAGAAAATCTATATGGGTTCAGGGAGGGGTATGTAGTTTAAAGTCAGAGATAGATGGTATGACATCTTCGCTGTTAGCTAACCTGTTGTCTGCACAAATAGATCCGGCCACCTAGCTTCTAGCATGAAGTAAATGGTAATAAGGATCAGTCTCCAAAATAGATTGTGTAACCTGTTACCATGTACATAGAACAAGAAAACATGAAAATAAACACCATACAGTACACTGAATTAACTAAATAGAATTTGCTTTCCCCAGAAAACCCAGAGATCATCAAGTAACGTAGAAAGCATTGTACTGCTGGTAAAATGGTTTCTCAGCCTATAGATTAAATAAAACATTTCAAGAAAGGATTATGAATTAGCACGTTATAAATTGTTGGTTAACAAAACTAAACTCAAAACGTTGCTTAACCATTTAAGAAATCTAAAACTAAATGTAGATGACTATGCAGTTGAGGTGTAGGCTGTAAGAGAGAATTGTGTCCCAAGACAATGCTATACAGTCTACTAGCCTGTCAAGCGGTCTAGCTCAGTCCATGTTTAGCCTATTTCCGCTTTAACATAAGTGGTGAGAGTTGTAAGTTGGTTTTCTCGGCAGATGCCCCATATCATGTACAGTACGCCATCATCTAGGGTCGGTCTAGTGTGAGGCAAGTATTCTGGTTTAAATAATACTTGAGACTGAGATCTCCTAGACAGTAGCTCCATTTCAGGCCAAAGATCAATGGGAAGCAGTTTCATGGTGAGTAACGGTGTGATCTGGGTTGCGGCTGGGTCTAAGACTATCTCGCTGTCTCAAGTTGTACAGGGTACACAAGGAGTTCCCTTGATAACAATTGGAGAGCCCTGCTGTGGGCCTACCTGTGGAAACAGCTTACTGCCGCTACATTCAGGTGGACTAGATCCTCCAGGGACGTGAAGTAAGATGAACATCTGGTGTTCCGTATTCTGCGATCCCAGCGCAGCTATCTGTGGGCGCTCCTCTGCAGAATAGAGCAGATCCTCTTTCTTGGATATGGGAGTATCGGTAGACTCCGCTGACACATGATCCTCATCGGTTCGGCCTCTTTGCACCTGTATAGTCCATGCCAATGGGTTGTAGCTAGATGTTAGCTCTTTCAGTTCACTAAGAATATGTAACTCCAGGCGCTGTAGGGAGGTATCAAGGATTCGCAGAACTTGCTTTTCCCAATCTGCTCTGGCCGCCATTTTTATTTTCCAGCATAGAGAACTGGGCTTATTATTGTCGATAGGAGTTCAATTAGCTCTCCTCAGCTATCCACATATGGAGTAAGATCACTAGTGGTAAGGGCTGCACACATCGCTATCTCCGTTTCTAAGCTTCCATTAGTTGCATCCGCAATCCGTAGCCTCATGGCCATCTCATAAAGCTTGGTTTTTAAGTAGGTTTTGCCCCTTAGGGTCCCAGTCATGAGTAATAGCGCTGGTAGGAAAGAGGTTTTGTCGGGGTCTTCAGCCAGGCTTCTGAACTACATATAAAACTATGAATTACACCTAAAATCAATGTTAAGAGCCGGGGCTCATGTAGTATGCGTCCTACCACTCTGGTGGCTAGCTTCACCCCCCCCCCCCCGCCTTAATCTTATTGCTGTGAAGGACTACCCTGTCTACCGTGAGTACTGCTTAGCTCATTTCTTACACTCACTTTGTTCTGGGATATTTCCTTATCCTTCCACTTGATGCTGGGATAAGAAGACTACTAGATTGGAACTTCCGGTGGGGGAGGAGTCATGCAACTTACCTGCATGCCGGTGCTGTGAGAGGACGCCGCTCCATCAGCTCCCCGCTCTCTGCCACTTACCTTGGAAGCCTGCCGAGGGATTGAGTGTGGTGCTCAGCTGGGCTACGTCCCGCGCGAGAGGTTGAAGTTTCAAGATAAGCCTTGTGCTGCAGCTGTTCGTCAGCTGCCTTTTTGTTGTGTGTTCCTGTGTGTTAAAAGAAAAGTTCCCTCTTACAAGCCTATCCAGTTAAGGGCTATCTGTGGTGTGATGGAGTGAGCTGCGAGGACAGTAAGGCCCTGACAGATGCAACCCCTGGTTGGCCAGTTCTTAATCTTACCTGGCGTATGCAAGTATCCCGAAGGGAGCCACCTGCAACAGAGACCGGGAGTCAGATCCGGACCTTCTGCCATTTCTTCAGATGCTCCCTGGTGAGCAGTGAAACCAACCCGGCTCTTCCTTGGACACGCAAAGCCGAAGCAAGAAGCATACAGGTATACCCCGCTCATACAGCGGGTTAGGGACCTGAGCCCCGCTGTAAAGTTAAAACCGCCTTAAAGTGAAACAAGGCAGTTTTAGCTTTCTTTTCACTTGCCAGTGTGTTTTAAAAACTTGAAAACATGTTTGAACTAACAAATATTAGGGGTGCAATAGTGCTATGTTTTGCTCTCTCTCTCCCCTCTCTCTTTTGCTGTATCTCTCCCTCTCTTTTGCTCTCTCTCCCCTCTCTCTTTTTTCTCTCTCTCTCCCCCTATCTTTTGCTGTCTCTCTTCTTCTCTTTTACTCTCTCTCTTCCCCCCTCTCTTTTGCTCTCTCTCTTTTTCTCTCTCTCCCCTCTCTTTTGCTCTTTCTCTTTTCCCGCGCTCTTTTGCTGTCTCTCTCCCTCTCTTTTGCTCTCTCTCCCTCTCTCATTTGCTGTCTCTCTCCCTCTCTTTTGCTGTCTCTCTCCCTCTCTTTTGCTCTCTGTCCCCCTCTCTTTTGCGCTCTCTCCCCTCTCTTTTGCTCTCTCTCCCCCCTCTATTTTGCTCTCTCTCCCTCTCTTTTGCTCTCCCTCCCTCTCTTTTGCTCTCTCTCCCTCTCTCGTTTGCTGTCTCTCTCCCTCTCTTTTGCTGTATCTCTCCCTCTATTTTGCTCTCTCTCCCCCTCTCTTTTGCGCTTTCTTCCTCTCTTTTGTGCTCTCTCTCCCCCTCTCTTTTGCTCTCTCTCTCTCCCCCCTCTCTTCTGCTCTCTCCTCTATCTACCCTTTCTTTTGCTCTCTCTCCCCCTCTCTTTTGCTCTCTCTCTCCCCTCTCTCTTTTGCTGTATCTGTCCCTCTCTTTTGCTCTCTCTCCCTTCTCTCTTTTTCTCTCTCTCTCCCCCTATCGTTTGCTGTCTCTCTTCTTCTCTTTTACTCTCTCTCTTCCCCCCTCTCTTTTGCTCTCTCTCTTTTTCTCTCTCTCCCCTCTCTTTTGCTCTTTCTCTTTTCCCGCGCTCTTTTGCTGTCTCTCTCCCTCTCTTTTGCTCTCTCTCCCTCTCTCATTTGCTGTCTCTCTCCCTCTCTTTTGCTGTCTCTCTCCCTCTCTTTTGCTCTCTGTCCCCCTCTCTTTTGCGCTCTCTCCCCTCTCTTTTGCTCTCTCTCCCCCCTCTATTTTGCTCTCTCTCCCTCTCTTTTGCTCTCTCTCCCTCTCTTTTGCTCTCTCTCCCTCTCGTTTGCTGTCTCTCTCCCTCTCTTTTGCTGTCTCTCTCCCTCTCTTTTGCTCTCTCTCCCCCTCTCTTTTGCTCTCTCCCCCCTCTCTTTTGCTCTCTCTCTCTTTTCCCCCCTCTCTTTTGCTCTCTTCCCCCCTCTCTTTTGATCTCACTCTCTCCCCCCTTTTGTTTGCTCTCTCCCCCCTCTCTTGTGCTCTCTCTCTCCCTCTCTTTATCCCCCCTCTTCTGCTTTCTCTATCCCCCCCTCTTTAGAGCTCTCTCTCTCTCAAGGACAGTTCTTCTGCTCTCTCTTTCCCCCCTCTTTAGAGCTCTCTCCTGGCCAGTAGACAACAGCACCCGGCCTTGCCTGTCTCATGCCCGACCCCGTCCGGCCCCACCCGCATCATGCCCGGTGCCACTCATACCAAGCCAGTCCGGCACCGCCCACATCACGTCCACCTAGCCCCGTCACACCTACCATTCTTGTGGCGGATCAGATGCCAGGTCAGTTGCATTAAGGCCAGGTGTGTTTGTCCTTGCACGCAGTCTCTACTGCGCATGACAACTTCGGACAAACACACTTAGCCTTTTATATTATAGGATATGTAAGCATGTATAAAAAATACACACACACACAAAATTATTATTATTTTTAAAAATATATAAATATATATGAAAGGAAAAGGAAGATACGAAAGAAAAAAGAAAAAGAACAAAGATGGGGGAAAAGAGAGTATCTTAGCCAGCAACCTCCTACATATAAAAAATAATTGCATGAACGCAGTCCCTAAGGGGATAAAAGCAGTTTGAAAAACATCACAGTCAAAAAGGTCAGGATGATAATAACTCTTTATTGTCAAACATATTATGAAATACTTACAATAACCACCAAATTGCTGCAAAACACTCTAATGGCCACTATTAAAATAAACCAAAAGGACAAAACAATGTCAATAAGAAAGTCCTAGGAGCAGTGTACACTCAGGGGCCGATTTATAATGGCCCGAATGAGAGCCGTATATCCCTGTTTCCGCACAAGCCTTCAGGCTCGCCGGAAACAGGGATTAAGAAGCAGTGGTTTTAAGATCGGGTTGATTGACACCTTCTACTAGCGGACGATTGGCCGCGAATTTTCAGGGGGCAACATTGCATTAGCAGTTCACCAGAACTGCTTGTGCAATAATAAATGCCGACAGCTGGAATTTCCAGAAAGATATAATTCACTATTTGGCCTAAAATAGTCTTATAGTACTTGAAATAATAAACCAGAGATATCACACGATGTCAACGATCAATTCAACATATACCACTTAATATCAAATTTAATAAATTAAATATAACCACTATAATATATGCAATTTTTAAAATATATCACAGTAGCTTTGGTTTAACGTAATGAAAATGAAAATACTAAGGGATAGATTTATCAAGCCCCTGCGGCAGCAAGTTCTCACAAGAACTTGCCGCGATTTATCAAGCAGCGGTCACCAGACCGTTGCTTCCCTAACATCATTGCCACCTCTATTGTGGCGAAATTCAATCTCCTCGGTTGAGTCCGACCGACGAGATTGACAGCTCCTGCCCGCGCTTGATTGGCTGTGCGCTGGCAGGGGACGGGATTGCACGTGAGCGCAAAATTGCGCTCGTGTGCAATGTTAATTACCTGCGGGTAATTTCGCCCCTCCACAGGCGAGCTGAGGCGTACAGGGGCGCGTACACGCGCCCCCTGTACGCCTCAGCGTTGATAAATCTAGCCCTAAATCCTATCCTTTCCTCTTAATAATAAATTTACTTAGCACTAATATAATTATTTATGGACTACACAGGTCTATGAATTATCTATTATAACTTTAAATACAGCTTAAATTTAACTCTTGCAATAAAGAATAACATTGCTATAAATTATTAGATTATAACATTATTAAAAATATAAAGACATTAAACTGCAGTGCTAATACATTAATACCATATACCAATATTTCTGCGTTTCAGCTTTTCTATATAATATAATCAGAGTTTTTCAAAAGTCACTCATACGTGAAGCCAGGTATCACTATTTTGCAAACAGGGTATCACAAACACAGAGGTATATCTCTCTTTCCAAATGAGAGTTGTTCAAAGTCAGGCCCCAAAACCAAAGTGTGTTTTTTTTGGTGTGTCTTCCCTTCTTTGCATAGTGTTTTTGTCTGTGACAAACTCCACCTTCATTTCTAAATCATTCCAGGAAATAGTCTGTGTACACCGTTATCTCTCATTGGCTGCTGAAAATGTAGCTCTCCTGACAACCAAATGCCCTTTGGCTGCATTGCCTAATATCGAACACTGGGGGGCAACAATAATTGAAATGTGGTTTTATTTCTCTATAAAGTGGAAGGTTCTTTAAATCCAGGAATATATATATTTTCATAAATGTACATTCAATAAACTTATTATTTCTCAGCTTTAATTAATCATTTGGTTAATATATATTTTATTATATAATTTAACTGAGCATGTATATTTTAAGACTAGACATGGGTATACTGAAGAGTATGGATTCTTGTATATTACTTTAAATATTAGTCCTGGTCATAATATTAAATATTATAATATACATTATATATATATATATATATACTTCCTACTGATAATATCTTAAGAGATGAACTTAATAGTCATTTTGCAAACAGGATCTTGTTTTTATTGTCTCCTGTTTGAAAAACAAAGTGGTGATTCAAGTTGGGTGAGTTATGGTGTCGCCGATTTATCACATTTAACTCAAAAAATAAAAATAATTGCTACCAATCACATTTATACTCCCCATTAGAGTTTCATTTGCTAGGAAGGGTTGATATTTGCCAACAACTTGTCAGTGCATATTGTTTGAATGTTAAAAAACACAATGATCAAGTAACCACTAATCGTTATGTTCTTTCCAAAATTATTAATTGTATTCTATTTTCTGGCGCATTTGAGGACATGATGAACACGATGATTCATTAAATATTGGGAGACTTATAAGGATTGCAATTTAATACTTAGTTTCAGTATGATGTGTCTTAACTCGTTTTAAAGTTTAAAATGTATCAATTTATCAATAAGCTGTCAGTGTCCACTGTGAGGAACATAGTGAGCATGGTGAGCATATGGAAGACCACAGGCATAGTTCTTGTTAAGGCCACAAGTGGCAGGCCAAGTAAAATATCGGAGAGGCAAAGGCAAAGGATGATGAGAACAGTCAAAAACAGCCCACAGACCACCTCCAAAGACCTACAACATCATCTTGCTGCAGATGGTGTCACTGTGCAGCGTTAAACAATTCAGTGCACTTTGCACAAGGAGAAGCTGTATGGGAGAGTGATGTGGAACAAGCCTTTTCTGCACACATATCACAGAGTCACTTGAGGTATGCAAACGCACATTTGGACAAGCCAGCTTCATTTTTGAAGAAGGTGTTGTGGACTCATGAAACAAAGATTTAGTTATTTGGTCATAACAAGGGGTGTTATGCATGGCGGCAAAAGAACACAGCATTCAAAGACAAACACTTGCTACCTACACAGTAAAATTTGGTGGATGTTCCATCATGCAGTGTGGGGCTGTGTGGCCAGTGCCGGTACTGGGAATCTTGTTGAGGATTGCATGGATTCCACTCAATATCAGCAGATACTTGAGAATAATGTTGAGGAATCAGTCACAAAGTTGAAGTTACCCCAGGGGCTGGATATTTCAACAATATAATGACCAAAAACACTGCTGGTTCAAATGGGTGGGGCCATTTGAGGGGCGTGATGTTCTCAAAGGGGTGTGGCTTTTAAAGGGGTGTGGCTTTTCCAAAGGGGCGTGGTTTTAAGGGGCGTGGTCTTGTGCACCACCATCCTAAAAATTCACCAGCCGCCACTGCTATTATATATATATATATATATATATATATATATATATAAAGAGTTAATATATATGTCAGCAAAATTAAATGTTGGATATCGCAACATGACATTATTTATTTAATCCAGCTTTATTATAAGGATTGAGTGCTGCTGGGACTTTCTTACTGACATTTTTTTGTCCTTTTTATTTATTTTCTTAGTGGCCACTAGAGTGTTAATTTTGCAGTAATTACGTGGTTATTGTAATTATTTCATATTATGTTTGACAATAAAGAGTTATTATCACCCTGACCTTTTTGACTGTGATGTTTTTCAAACTGCTTTTATCCCATGTGGGTCTGTGTTCATGCAATTATTTTTATATATAGGAGGTTGCTGGCTAAGGTACTCTATTTTGCCCCATCTTTGTTCTTTTTCTTTCTTTTCTCCTTGTTATCTTCCTTTTCCTTATATTTTTTTTAATTTACAATTCACAATACCTCTGTGCACCCCTGGATGATATTATTTTTATTATCCAGGGTTCCTTTATTGATATTATGTGGAGTCTTTGAGCTGTGAATTGGCATCCATTTTATATATATATACAGTATATATATATATATATATATATATATATATATATATATACATATACACTTTGGAGCCCTTCCTAGTCAAACACCTTGCCATATACCATATACCTTTTTAACCCTTTAAAAACATTTGTATCAAGATATTTTAATGTTTTCTTTTTTATTAAAAATATGTATATATGAGTGTAATCGGCTTTGTGACTTTGTGACTATTTTATCCAACGTAGCTGCCACTATACTAAAGTTATTAACCCCTAACCCTAAGTCTAACCCTAACACCCACTAACTTTAATGTAATTAAAATAAATCTAAATAAAATCTACTATTAATAACTAAATAATTCCTATTTAAAACTAAATACTTACCTGTAAAATAAACCCTAAGCTAGCTACAATATAACTAGGGCGCGATCTAATATACGGCGCAGGTTTCGGAACAAGCATGGAAACCTGCCCCGCCCGTAGTTTCAGCTCGCACAGCGAGCTATCACATATACGGCGCCGACAGTTGCTAAACTAACTTAAGTCTGACAAACTAGCGATGTCCAAAAATCTGCGTAAGTACAAATTTCTGGAGTCGCCAGTGACTTACTGCACTTTAGAAACTGCCACCGCCTACAAAAACTGACTAAAATATTAAATCTCCCATAACTGTCTAACACGCCTAAAACTTTTTTTAATCACAAATAAATTAACACTGGCTCATTAGGCTAGATTACAAGTGGAGCGTTAATTTATTGCATGTCCGCAATTGGGAAAATTACAAGTGGCTGGTTATGGCTACCACGGTAGCAATTAGCGCTTATAAAATTAACTAGAGATCAGGGGTGCGATCCGATATACGGCGCAGGTTTCGGCGCAAGCGTGGAAACCTGCGCCACCCGTAGTTTCAGCTTGCAACTCAAGCTATCACATATATGGCGCCGTCAGGTGCTAAAGTCTGACAAACTAGCGATGCCCAGAAATCTGCGTAAGTACAAATTTCTGAAGTCGCCAGTGACTTACGGCACTTTAGAAACTGCCGCCGCATAAAAAAACTGACTAAGTTATAAAATCACCCGTTACTGTCTAACACACCTCCCAAACATAGCCCGCCACGTATACCCCTCTATCCGCAATCCCCCCTCTCACTCCTAACAATAAATATATTAATCCCTAAACCACCGCTCCCGGACCCCGCCGCCACCTATATTAACTGTATCACCCCCTAATGTGAGCCCCCTACACCGCCGCCACCTATAGTATATATTTTACCCCTTAATGTGAGCCCCTACCCCGCCGCCACCTATTTAAACTACATTACCCCCTAATGTGAGCCCCTACTCCGTCGCCACCTTTTAAACTACATTACCCCCTAATGTGAGCCCCTACCCCGCCGCCAACTATTTAAACTACATTACCCCCTAATGTGAGCCCCTACCCCGCTGCCACCTATTTAAACTACATTACCCCCTAATGTGAGCCCCTACCCCGCCGCCACCTATTTAAACTACATTACCCCCTAATGTAAGCCCCTACCCTGCCGCCACCTATTTAAACTACATTACCCCCTAATGTGAGCCCCTACCCCGCCGCCACCTATTTAAACTACATTACCCCCTAATGTGAGCCCCTACCCCGCCGCCACCTATATTAAAATGATAACCCCCTAATGTGAGCCCCTACACCGCCGCCACTTACATTAAAATTATTAACCCCTAATCTAATCCCCCTACCCCGCCGCCACCTACATTAAAATGATAACCCCCTAATGTGAGCCCTTACACCGCCGCCACCTACATTAAAATTATTAACCCCTAATCTTATCCCCCTATCCTGCCGCCACCTACATTAAAATGATAACCCCCTAATGTGAGCCCCTACACCGCCGCCACCTACATTAAAATTATTAACCCTTAATCTAATCCCCCTACACCGCCACCACCTACATTAAAATGATTAACCCCTAATTTAATCCCCCTACACCGCCGCCACCTATATTAAAATGATTAACCCCTAATCTAATTCCCCTACACCGCCGCCACCTATATTAAAATGATTAACCACTAAACCTAAGTCTAACCCTAACACCCCCTACCGTAATTATTATTAAAATAAATCTAAATAATATTAATAATATTAACTAAATTATTCCTATTTAAATCTAAATACTTACCTATAAAATAAACCCTAATATAGCTACAATATAACTAATAATTACATTGTAGCTATTTTAGGGTTTATATTTATTTTACAGGTAACTTGGTATTTATTTTAACTAGGTACAATAGCTATTAAATAGTTAATAACTATTTAATAGCTACCTAGTTAAAATAATTACCAAATTACCTGTAAAATAAATCCTAACCTAAGTTACAAATACACCTACACTATCAATAAATTAATTAATTAAACTACAATTATCTAAACTAAAATATAATTAAATTCACTAAACTAAATTACAAGGGTTAGATTAGGGGTTAATAATTTTAATGTAGGTGGCGGCGGTGTAGGGGCTTACATTAAGGGGTTATCATTTTAAGGTAGGTGGCGGCGGGGTAGGGGGATTAGATTAGGGGTTAATAATTTTAATGTAGGTGGCGGCGGTGTAGGGGCTCACATTAGGGGGTTATCATTTTAATGTAGGTGGCGGCGGGGTAGGGGCTCACATTAGTGGGTAATGTAGTTTAATTAGGTGGCAGCGGGATAGGGGCTCACATTAGGGGGTAATGTAGTTTAAATAGGTGGCGGCGGGGTAGGGGGCTCACATTAGGGGGTAATGTAATTAAAATAGGTGGTGGCGGGGTAGGGGGCTCACATTAGGGGGTAATAATTTTAATATAGGTGGCGGCAGTGTAGGGGGATCACATTAGGGGGTTAGACATTTAATGTAGCTGGCGGCGGGGTCCGGGAGTGGCGGTTTAGGGGTTAAACACTTTATTAGGGATTGCGGCGAGGGATTGCGGTTGACAGGTAGATAGACATTGCGCATGCGTTAGGTGTTAGGTTTTATTTTGCAGGTAGTTTAGGGAGTAACGGGGCTCCAATACTCAGCGTAAGGCTTACTACGCCTGCAATTTGTGGCGAGGTGAAAATGGAGTAAGATTTCTGTGATGCATTGTGCTGCATGTGACGCATCTCGTCACCTTTGGCGCACTTTTTCCTTTAAATTCAATTCAGTTTCTCTTTTTCATTGCCCTTGAGTTTATCTCTGGGTGTTTTTTGTGCTATATATTTGGATATCGAACTTTGGCTTGTGACCTGGACCTACTTTGACTACTCTTCTGCCTGCTGATTTCACCTTGTTTGTTGCCTGATTGGTTCTGACCTTGGATTTCCCTGACTACTCTTCTGGATTCTGCTTCTGCTTCCTTTGACTGTTTGGTTTGACTCCTGGCTTGTCGACTCTGCTTTGACCTTTCTGGTCTCTTCCTGGTATTCAGCATTATTCTCCTATACAATAGTCATCTTCCTCCTGGGTCCTATCGCTACTATCCTAATAGATTTTTAGTTATCACTCCATTTGGCGCTGGGATAACAAGACTACCGACCAGGATTAGTTTGATAGCAAAATATCTGATGCTGATGAAGGATGCTAACACAAACTCTTTGTGAACCCTGTGGCTGCCGTAAACATTATGAGTTTGAGAATGTGTGCTCAGATAATCTAATAGTAACAGTGTTAGTAACATGCAATAAACAATCAATACAGTAAAACACAACGATAACATTGTGAAAAATAGTGAAGGAGTGATACAGACTCACGGAAAAGTGGTTCTCTAAGTCCTGTTGCATTGACTAATAGGGGTGTGCTAATCTTAGGTATAAAAATAAAATAAAATCAGATTGCAACCATGGAGTTTGGTGGTTTCTATTTGGTGTGTTTGCTTGCAACCTTTGACCAGGTCCTGGTATATCTGGATCCGAGCTCCCACATGAAAAGGTTTGTTGGGTTCTTCAAAAGTTGTACATTTTTTCTCTGTAACTCTGGAAGGCTGATTTTCCCCTGTGATCAAGCATAGTGAGCAATGAGGTCTCCCTAAGCAAATCTTCTCCATTACCACATATTTGGTATGGCAAGTGATTGAAATAAGCCTTGGAAGTTTTCTTGAATGGCCTCTCCAGTTACAGTTTCAGGTATGCCCCAGATCAGGAGGTTATTTCTTCTTGTCCTCTTCTCAATAGCATCAGTTTATTTTTCAGATCTGTGATTTGTAGTTGCTGGTGCGATATTGTGTGAGACATTTCACTCATGTCTTTGACTAGTTCTTCTCTGTCATCCTCAAGCTCTTCAACTCTGAACCCCAGCTTATTTATTTCTCTTTTCAGGGCAGTGCATTCTTCCCTAATACAAGATTTAACTTGGCTGATTAAGGCCTCCATTGCTTTCAGTGTGACCGGGCCATCTGCATCTTGAGTGGGTACATTTGATGAGAGAGGTTGTATAGGGAGGTCTGTGCCGATTTGGGTATTTTGTCTGTCTTGGTGGCTCTTCATGGCACCATTTCACTCCATAGCTGCTCAATAGTTTAAGTTTTATTGGTGGGAGATGGAGGTCCCGTCTGATGATTTGATTAGCATAGTATTGGGAAGCTGCTGCGTTGGTCATCCCTTAATGGAGTCTAGCTCCTTGTATCATATCTTTATAAGCTTTGTGCAAATATAATTAAAGGGGGAGATCAGTGTCTGATAGTCCACTTATGTAGCAGATATAAATTATGAGAATTTGATCACTGTTAATTATTGTGATCTGTATGTATTAAGGTTTTTACCGGCCTGTCAAACTCTTGTTCAGTCCGCATTGATCAGTAAGGCCTTCATATTTTAGAGCCAAATTGTTAGTGATCCCCACGTGGTGGGCTAGGGCCCAATTCCTTCTGGAGCCCATTCAAGTAGGTGATTATTCGCAAACCCTCTACCTCAAGTGTTGGAATAAAGTATTTGTGATAGAATTAGAGGGATGATGCCCTTTTTAGTCTGCATGAAACTTTGTGAGGGTGCGAGGGTAATCAAGCCTCTGTTCACGGCATCTGCTGTTGTGCAGATTTTTTTCCCATTCTGAGCTGCAAATGGTTCCTTTTTCTTCCTGGGGAGAGACCTTGTAGGTTTCTCTGTTGTTTGCTTATTCCCCAAGCAGATGACTGTCTAACATCTGACTGTGATCTATGTCTCTAGAGCTGCCTGATACGGCAGAAAAGGTTGCCAATGGTTGCACTACTTAGTGACTGCACTCTGGGCATGCAATATTTGTGCAGACCAGGCAAGATGAGAAGTCTGGACACCGGCTTCACCCTGATTGTGTTTGGAGCTCTGGAAAGGTGCGACCATCATGGACACGTGCACGCCTGTTAGGTGTCTTTTATGCAATGTTATTTTTTTTGGTAACTTAGGGGGTGTCAGGTTAGGGGTCTTAGTAGAGTTAGCCGGTTAGGGGGTTTAGAGATTAAGGGAATTTTGCGAAGACGGTTGTGGCATTTTAGGGGTTAATGGTGTGACAGTTCAGGGGTTAATAGTGAAGTGGGTACTTTGCAATGTGGGGGTGTGGTGGTTTGGGGGTTTATAGTGTAGTGGGAACTTTGCGATGTGGGGTTGTGGCGATTTAGGAGTTAATAATTTAAAGGGGTACTTTGCAATGTGGAGGTGTGGCAGTTTAGGGGTTAGAAATGTAGCGGGTACTCAGCAATGGGTGGTTGTGGCACTTTAGAAGTTAATAGTGTAGAGGGGTACTTTGTGATGTGGGGATGTGGCAGTTTATGGGGTTAATAGTGTAGTGGGGCACTTTGTGGTGGGTTATGTGGCAGTTTAGGGGTCATTAGAGTAGGGGGCTTATGGCTATTCTAGCACGAGTATGGGTGTTAGGATTTTTTTGCTTCTTGCCCTCCATTGAAGTCTATGGGGAAGTACGTAAACACAGTTCCAATATTCTATCTTTGGCTTTTTGTGAACGTTGGGTTAGCGTACAAGTGAAATATGCAATAAATAGCACTCCACTCGTAATCTAGCCATAAGACTTGTAATTCACATGCTGATTATATTCGCAGTTGAATACATTAAAAAAAAAAATTGAGCTAAAACACTTGAGTTAACTCCTAAAAATAGTAAAAAACAAACAAACCTTGGTTCAGAAATTAATTTGCTGCTCTGACCAATACTGCAAACAACTTGAGCATTAGTTTTTGATAGATTTACTTAAAAGCATATATTAAAATTACTTTTTTTTTTTTCTTTTTCTAAAATCCATTCGGCGAGATTACGAGTGTTGCGTTAGTCTTAAAAAGCAGCGTTGAGAGGTCCCAACGCTGCTTTTTAACGCCCTCTGGTATTATGAGTCTGGCAGGTACAGGTGTACCGCTCACTTTTATTCCACGACTCGAGTTTACCGCTAATCCCCTTACGTCAATTGCGTATCCTATCTTTTTAATGGGATTTGCCTAATGCTGGTATTACGAGTCTTGGAGGAAGTGAGGGGTACACCCTCTCCTGTCAAGACTCCTACCGCATTTAAAAGTCAGTAGTTAAGAGTTTTATGGGCTAATGCCGTAACATAAAACTCTTAACTAAAGTGCTAAAAATCACACTAACACCCATAAACTACTTATTAACCCCTAAACCGAGGCCCCCCAGACATCGCAAACACTTTAATAAATATATTAACCCCTAAAACGCCGCACTCCCGCCTCGCAAACACTAGTTAAATTTTATTAACCCCTAATCTGCGTCCCTAACATCGCCCACACCTACCTACATTTATTAACCCTTAATCTGCTGCCACCAACGTCGCCGCTACTATATTAAATTTATTAACCCCTAAACCTAAGTCTAACCCTAAGTCTAACCCCCCTAACTTAAATATAATTTAAATAAAACAAAATAAAATTACTACAATTAAATACATTATTCCTATTTAATACTAAATACTTACCTATAAAATAAACCCTAAGCTAGCTACAATATAACTAATAGTTACATTGTAGCTATCTCAGGGTTTATTTTTATTTTACAGGCAAGTTTGTATTTATTTTAACTAGGTACAATAGTTATTAAATAGTTATTAACTATTTAATAACTACCTAGCTAAAATAAATACAAAAGTACCTGTAAAATAAATCCTAACCTAAATTACAATTACACCTAACACTACACTATCATTAAATTAATTACCTAAATTACCTACAATTAACTACAATTAAATAAAATAAAGTACGAAAAAAACACTCAATTATAGAGAAAAATAAAATAATTACAAGAATTTTAAACTAATTACACCTAATCTAATCCCCCTAATAAAATAAAAAAGTCCCCCAAAATAAAAAAAAAATCCCTACCCTATACTAAATTACAAATAGCCCTTAAAAGGGCCTTTTTGTGGGCCATTGCCCCAAAGTAATCAGCTCTTTTACCTGTAAAAAAAAATACAATACCCCCCCAACATTAAAACCCACCACCCACACACCCAACCCTACTCTAAAACCCACCCAATCCCCCCTTAATAAAACCTAACACTAACCCCTTGAAGATCACCCTACCTTGAGACGTCTTCACCCAACCGGGCACAAGTGGTCCTCCAGAGGGGCAGAAGTCTTCATCCGGTCCAGGCAGAAGAGGACCTCCAGATGGGCAGAAGTCTTCATCCAGGCAGCATCTTCTATCTTCATCCATCCGGAGCGGGTCCATCTTGAAGCCAGCCGACACGGAGCATCCATCTAGACCGACGACTACAAGACGAATGATGGTTCCTTTAAATGACGTCATTCAAGATGTTGTCCCTTGAATTCCGATTGGCTGATAGGATTCTATCAGCCAATCGGAATTAAGGTAGGAAAAATCCTATTGGCTGATAGGATTGAGCTTGCATTCTATTGGCTGTTCCAATCAGCCAATAGAATGCGAGCTCAATCCTATTGGCTGATTTTTCCTACTTTCATTCTGATTGGCTGATAGAATCCTATCAGCCAATCGGAATTCAAGCAACGCCATCTTGGATGACGTCATGTAAAAGAACCGTCAGTCATCGTTTAGTCATCGGTCTGGATGGATGCTCCACGTCGGCTGACTTCAAGATGGATCCGCTCTGCTCTGGATAGATGAAGATAGAAGATGCCGCCTGGATGAAGACTTCTGCCCCTCTGGAGGTCCTCTTCTGCCCGGATTGGATGAAGAGTAGACTTCTGCTCCTCTGGAGGACCACTTGTGCCCAGCTGGGTGTAGACGTCTCAAGGTAGGGTGATCTTCAAGGGGTTAATGTTAGGTTTTATTAAGGGGGGATTGGGTGGGTTTTAGAGTAGGGTTGGGTGTGTAGGTGGTGGGTTTTAATGTTGGGGGGGTATTGTATTTTTTTTTACAGGTAATAGAGCTGATTACGTTGGGGCAATGCCCCGCAAAAAGCCCTTTTAAGGGCTATTTGTAATTTAGTATAGGGTACAGATTTTTTTTTTGGGGGGGGCTTTTTTATTTTATTAGGGGGATTAGATTAGGTGTAAATAGTTTAAAATTCTTGTAATTATTTTATTTTTTTCTGTAATTTAGTGTTTTTCTTTTTCCGTACTTTAGTTTATTTTATTTAATTGTAGTTAATTGTAGGTAATTTATTTTAATTTAGGTAATTAATGTAGGTGTAGGTAATTTAGGTGTAATTGTAATTTAGGTTAAGATTTATTTTACAGGTAAATTTGTCTTTATTTTAACTAGATAGTTATTAAATAGTTAATAACTATTTAATAACTATTGTACCTAGTTAAAATAAATAGAAAGTTGCCTGTAAAATAAAAATAAACCCTAAGCTAGCTACAATGTAGCTATTAGTTATATTGTAGCTAGCTTAGGGTTTATTTTATAGGTAAGTATTTAGTTTTAAATAGGAATAATATATTTAATTGTAGTAATTTTATTTCTTTTTATTTAAATTATATTTAAGTTAGGGGGGTTAGATTTAGGGTTAGACTAAGGTTTAGGGGTTAATAACTTTATTATAGTGGCGGCGACATTGGAGGCGGCAGATTAGGGGTTAATAAATGTAGTTAGTTTGCGGCGACATTGGGGGCGGCAGATTAGGGGTTAATAAATATAATTTGGTGTCGGCGATGTTGGGGGCAGCAGATTAGGGGTTCATAAGTATAATGTAGGTGAAGGCGGTGTCCAGAGCGGCAGATTAGGGGTTAATAATATAATGTAGGTGTCAGCGATGGCGGGGCGGCAGATTATGGGTTAATAAGTGTAAGATATGGGGTGTTTATACTCGGGGTTCATGTTAGGGTGTTAGGTGTAGACATAACTTTTGTTTCCCCATAGGAATCAATGGGGCTGCGTTAGGAGCTGAACGCTGCCTTTTTGCAGGTTTTTTTTCAGCCGAATCAGCCACATTGATTCCTATGGGGAAATCGTGCACGAGCACGTTTAGCCAGCTTACCGCTACCGTAAGCAGCGCTGGTATTGAGGTGAGATGTGGAGCTAAATTCTGCTCTACGCTCACCTTTTTGCGGCTAACGCTGGGTTTAAAAAAACCTGTAATACCAGCGTTACTTTAGGTGAGCGGTGAGCTGAAACTAAGCGTTAGCAACGCCCCCCTGTTACCGCAAAACTCGTAATCTCTGTGATTGATTTTCTAAATCTTAAAACACCAACTACTTGCACTCTATAGCGTGTGTGAAATATGTTAAAGTTATTGAGACAAAATATAACATACCAGTCTTATACATCATGTTTTTAACACCATTTTTCACAGAAGTTTAGAGGATATCCCCAACTGTACACTGGACTGACATTAAAAGTGACTGGATCTCTGATTAATCTACATATTCTTAAGGAAGGATATCCACAAACCATAAATACTAAAGCTGAAAACGGCTGCATATATACTTACAGGACTTTGTTTTATTTTAAACACTTACACAGCCCCACTTTTACTTAGTATATTTTGCCAGGTTGTTCAGAACAATTATTTGTCTTAATGTGTCATAGCCTGAAGCAAACTTTGTTATAAAGAGCATTACAATGATTAATGAGCTATTAATCTGCAAAATATATAGTATATGCCATATATTTTTAAGGATGTGGCAAACCTCTTCTCCAAATGGATAAAATAAAAATTAGTCCCAAGGAGAGGATGCAATCAATGGTGTGTTAATCTAACGCTCAGCTGTTAATGATTTTCACCAGGATTTCCCTTGATGCTGTGGCTTCAGCCAATATATTGTTTTAATAATTACTGTCAGGTTTCTACTACTTGTTTCATACTAAAATGAATTCAACTGCAGAAGAAACTTGAGTAGCAGATATTACTAGCAGTGTCTGACATGATTTCCTCACACCTAAAATGGAAAAATTTAATTTTTTTTTATACAGTTTGCCTGTTTTCTATTCCACTTTTTTACTTTTTTTCCCCTGCTCTTTGTTTCATAATAAGAATGGAAAACTTGTTGAATGTAAAGCTCAGCATTCAGGTTAATTGGTGTTCATAAAGTTGGCAGTTCCATAGGTTGTACTAGTTGCTTTGTAAGGCTTTAAAAACTCAAAGGATCCAGAGGGGTTATGCAATATGACAAAATATAGTACCTGTGGCCTGTTCATCTGCTATGAAATTATTCTCACAGCTAATCAATTCATTGTTTCTACAAAGTCAGTTCTTCAAGCAGGAAGAATGCACTTAGTACAAACTGAAGTAATGAAGTGATATTACACACAGAACATTTTAATAGCCTCAGCAGTCTGCTGGTGAGTACCGGCTTGCAGTTTGGTGAATTATTCCTATGTATCTTATAAGAGTGTTTATATCAGTTGGCACCATGCAGAATGCAGAGGCTTACTAAATGTTGTGAATAATCCCAAATTGTTGCATTCCTATGTAGTAAAAGAGAGGGTATTCACATTGCTCATCTGTCAGGGGCAGTGCTTTTTAGAATTTCTTAGAGGCCCAAAATTCATTTCAAGCTAGGAACTTTTTCCATAGAAATTATTGATGCAATTAAAAAAGTAGAATCTGATCAAAATTCTCTAAATCGAATAACAATAAATTTTAACATTTTAATTTAGTTTATATCTTGTTTATGCTTGGTTTTGTTTACATAATTATTTTTATAAGGGTTTTGTGAATGTTGAGACAATTGAATTGACATACACATGGCAAAATAAATCAGTGAGAACTGCAGAGGTAAAATAGAGTCCAAGGAGTGCAACTTCCACCATTTCCCTTGCTGACTTTACATGTCCCATTTTTACATAGAAAAAAAATATTAAATGCAATTGTTATTTAAAAAAAATTCACAAAAACATAGAAAGTAAAAACATACTTTCTACAGACACAATCCTAAATACAGTTTTACATTCAAAGTACAGGGTACAAAAATCTCAGGAGATTAAAACACATAATACAAAGTACAGAGTCTAAACATAATAACATAATATAGCTTAAAATATAAATTCTCAAGTGTAAAGTGAATAAAGTAAAAGGTATGTGGTGAAAATGAAAAAACAAATATTATAAGATTAAGTAATACATTGTAATGCCCCTTCGTTAGATATGGTAAAATTTTAATTTCTTGAATACTTTAAGAAACTCATGATACTGACAGTTATTTTTGACAATACTGCCTAATTCAATATCTTTTAGAAGTCTGTCTAGTAGAAAGGAAAAATGAAAAAAGCACAACATTTATGATGAAATATGATCATAGTTTACAAATGAATGGATATTCTCACTAAGGGCAAGATTATGAGTGGTGCGTTAACAGTTCTGCATGAGTGAAAGGGGTTTATTGCGGCTGTTTGCATGCATCGGGTGTAGAGCTCATATTACAAATTGAAAGTAAACAAGATCGCTTTTGAAGTTAACGCATGCTAGGGTAGCGCGTCCTCAGTGCTCTGGTTAAATGTTTAGCAAAACAAAAAAGTGTCTCAAACACATAAAAATACATTATAAAGTACAGTTACACTCATTATACTATCTAATAAAAAGCTTGTTTTTTTAAATTGAACAAAAAAGTTATAAGGGCTCAAAGATATGAGATCTCAGGTGTTAAAAAAAAAGGCAGGCAAAGGATGTTAACAGAGATGCGTACATATACACGTTTAAATATGTATGTATGTTTATATGTGTGTACATATGTATGTATATATGTATTTACAGCCATATATATATATATATATATATATATATATACACACACATATAAATTCATATGTATACATATAAAGACATATATATATATATATATATATATATATATATATATATATATATATATATATATATATATATATATATATATATATATGTGTGTGCATTGGAGCACTTTGCAGTTAAGACCATGAAAACATGTAAAAGCATATTTGTGTGTATTCATATTTAATAAAGTGTTATACTGTGTATTTACTGCAAATATTTCACATTCCAATGTTCTGCACAAAGCAGACTATGTTCTAAGTATTTTTAAACAAACATTGCTATATATATATATGTGTATATATCTATACCTATATATAATCGTGTGTGTATATATATATATATACATAATATATTAAATATGTACAAAATGTGGGGAGAATGACATGTTATAGATGGTGCAGACCCTTTAAATTAGATACAAACGAAAGGAGAAAGGGACATTGAGGCATATTTATCAAGCTCCGAATGGAGCTTGATGCCCGTGTTTCTGGCGAGCCTGCAGGCTCGCCAGAAACAGCAGTTATGAAGCAGCGGTCACAAAGACCGCTGCTCCATAACCTGTCCGCCTGCTCTGAGCAGGCGGACAAACATCGCCGGAAATCAACCCGATCGAGTATGATCGGGTTGATTGACACCCCCCTGCTGGCGGCCCATTGTGAGCTGCTGGTGCAATGCTGAATACGGCGAGCGTATTGCTCGCCGTATTCAGCGAGGTCTGTCGGACCTGATCCGCACTGTCGGATCAGGTCCGACAGACCTTAATAAATAGAGGCCATTGTGAAGAAATAAAAAGCTTTACTTCTCTCAGTACAGACAGGGATTTCAGCACGACACCAAAAAAAAAGAGAAGAAAAAACTCTTAAGAATAACGCTATGTTTTTTTAATTGTAATAATGTCCTACAGTATCAGACATACTGTATGGACCATCTCACCAAGGTAAACTCCACTAGTGTGCATCAAATACAAATAATAAAGAGCGTTAAAGAGAACAAGATATATACAGTGTTTAAAAGTATGGCCAGCTTGTAGCAACAAGTATATAGACAGACGGCTCAAAAATTATGGCTGCAACACTTCTGCCAGAAGGTGGCCCCACCAAACGATGGGAATCTGCCACCTTAGCAATCCAAGTGAGGATCTAAGCAGACCAAATTTACACATATAAATATGTATTGATATAGAAGCACATATACACAATCCAAGTGGACTAGTAGGGATGAACAACACCTATACCAGAGGGTAACAACACGATTCTAGGCGGCTATCTGTGACCATGGAACCCTTAAGGATCTATGTTCATCCACTATTACATACAGTCTAATGCATATAAGTATACAGATTACAGCAGGACCTATGCCTGTAGTGTATGGCATCTGCTTGTGCCCTTATGGGAAGAAGTTAAAAACATAGGGGCATAAAAGATCTTTCACCCTCAGTTCAATAACTGCAAGTACTGACTTCTGAACAAGCCCTAGTTTATATGATTTCTGAATAACCTCAGACCGGACACCTATCAATAAAAGGCCCAAAGGTATAAAAGGACTGTACTACCATATAGTGACAATTTGAAGGCAGATAATTACAGATCAAGCCTGCAGTGTTGGTTAAAATTACAGACACAGGGACCACTGCAAAGAATCAGCACATAGATACAGGACTCTCTTGTTCCATAAAATAATAAGTGCAAGATCAGCAGGGGCGTTTGAAAAACTATACATAACATGGCAGCTAGGAGGGTTACTAAAACTGACAAGGGAGCAAAAATAACCAACACCCCCAGCTCAAAGATGAATACTTTTTTTAAGACAATACAGTCACCCTCCTTGGAACATGATGATACCTCACAGCTGCCACAAGAGGATCATTGGGAAATATTGCCGCCTGATGGGGAGGCCCCTATAACCAGAGCAGATCTCAAGAACCTGCCGACTAAAGCAGACCTCTCTTCCTTTTTTCAAAAAGTCAGTAAAATGTTGAAAGATGGTATTTCAGAGATTAAAAAAGATGTTGCCGACCTGGGAGGCAGGGTGGCCTACCTAGAGGAACAAGAAGAAGAGACTACATCTAACCTGGACCTTCTCACCAGGAAGATAGCAACACAGGAATCTCAGATAGAGTTTTTACACTTGAAGCTTGAAGATCTGGACAATAGGGGTAGGAGGTAAAATCTATGCATTAGAGGTATCCCAGAAAAGGTCACTAACGACAACCTCCTCTCATACCTACAAAATATATTTAACCAACTACTGAAGGATCACCAGCTGCCAGAATTGGCGATGGACAGAGCACACCAAGCGCTGAGACCTATGCCACGAAACAATGAGCCTCCAAGAGATGTCATCATGAGATTTCATTGATATACAGATAAAGAATTAATAATGAATGCCACTAGAAAACAACAAACATTCATAATGGACGAGGTTAAACTCCAATTTTTCACAGATCTTAGCCCTATCACACTACAAAATCGCAAGGAGGTAAGATTCTTCACACAACACCTACGGGACCAAGGTCTGAATTACAGATGGGATTCCCCTTCAGCGTGAAGGTCATAAAAAATAATAAAGTAGCAACATATTGTTCCATAGAAGATCTAGAGCAATTTTGTCAAGCACTGGATATCCCTAAGCCATCCTTGCCTTCACTGGAACCCTCTGATACCTCAACGACACAGGGAAATACATCACAGTCAAAGCCCCAATACTCCCACTGGATACAAGCAACAAGGAAAAGGTCCAGGGATGCTTCCGCAGGACAGAGGAAAAACCCAGCAGATTTGAACCCCAGCTGAAGAGGATTTCCAGGACATATTTGGACACTCCATTATTAACAGATCCAGGCTGCAACAAAACATTAATTAAGGCTAATTTATTTCAAATTCCTTTAATTGGGAATATTTTGCTTGGCTTCCTTTTCTACTGTTATTCACAAGCAAATGCATGATGAGAGCTCACAGTCTGTTTCCAGGTAAAATTTCGCCCTCTAGCAATAGAGGGAGGAGAAGGAAGGAAGAAAAAACCCATTCCTCTCTATCCATTAAACTCATTTTCCTCCTCTTTAATTCCCCAATGAATCCCATCTCCTATTGGGAGTTTGTTACAGGGAATTTTAACAATTTTATGTTAAAATTATGTTGTTTCATTGTTTGTATATAGGTTTTGTTGTCAATGCCAAATTATTAATACTTATGCATTTTTAATCCAAGTCTTAGGAATGGATGGAGGTATTTTACACCTCCTCAGGTTTGCTACCTTTATTCCACTTCTTATCCTGGGCGGAGGTGAGACAAAATATCACACAAAACTCATGCATAATACTTTGGGGACCATGACTGATGACCAGTGTTCCCTCTAAGGCCAGTTTTGTGAGTGGCCGAGCAGTGAAATAGTTTATTAGAGCAATTAGCAAACACTAAACAATGCAGACTGCAAGGTGTAGTTCACTTATTAACTGTTTTACTGCTGGTCCGCTCACAAAGCTGGCCTTAGAGAGAACACTGCTGATGACCATAGTACCTTCTCGGATGTGCGGCTCCAAGACTGTAAGGTAAATAAGCATGCCACACAATACACACCACCTAAAGAAATTAGATTAATTTCCCAAAATTGTAAGGGTCTAAACTCCCCTACTAAGAGATCTAGGGGCCTATCTATCAAGCTCCGAATGGAGCTTGATGCCCCGTGTTTATGGCGAGTCTTCAGGCTCTTGTGAGCTGCTGGTGCAATGCTGAATACAGTGAGCGTATTGCTCTCTGTATTCAGCGAAGGTCTGTCGGACCTGATCCGCATTGTCGGATCAGGTCCGACAGACCTTGATAAATAGAGGCCCTATTGCGTTTAATTGGTGTAAAAGAGAAAAATCAAACATTGTTTTTGTCCAGGAGACGCACTTTATAATTAACAAAGAGCCTTCGTTCCATTCAAGGGAATTTCCTACGTCGTTCCTCCACCCTAACACAAAAAAAAAAGAATGGGGTGGGAATTTTATTCCACAGAAACACACATTTTCAGTTATTGGAAAGGTATGTAGAATGGGAAGGACGCTACATCATCTTAGTGGGTTTACTGTTCAACAGACCGGTCACTTTGGCTAATATGTACGCTCCTAATGTAGGCCAAGACCATTTTCTAAAAACAATCAGTCATAAACTACTGGAAATACAGAAAGGTGCACTCATACTAGGAGGAGAACTTAATGTAGTGTTATTCCCATCATTAGATTGTTCCCATGGTCATAGTATAACAACACCCAAAACTAGAAACTTAATTATTAACATGCTGCGAAGCCTCACCCTTACTTGGCGCACACTTTACCTTAATGCACGCAATTATACCTTTTATTCTAACCCAGCTAAATCATATTCACGTATAGATTAATGGTTTATAAACCACAGTAACCTGTCCCTCACATCAGAGGCCACCATTTTACCAATAGCATGGTCTGATTATTCATCGATTTCGATTTCAATGACCTGGCCATCAATTCCAACTCACCAATTTCTCTAGAGACTAGACAAAGTTATGCTACACGACCCTATGGTTGTGACACCAACTAAGGAATCTATATTGGAGTATTTCAGGTTAAATGCTAATAATCAGACTAGCGCCCCAGTGACTTGGCTGGCCCACAAGGCATTCCTCAGAGGTATACTGTTTAAACAGAAAGCTACTAACAAACATTTGTCGCTAGCGAATTATAGCACTCTGCTACAGAAATTACAAAATGATGAGAATGCACACAAACGCCACCCTCAGAGTCAGGACTTATTGCATACATTAACCACATCCAGACTCCACCTCCAAAACTACATACATAAAGAAGGCTGCGGGAAAGCCCTTTATCTTAAAAAGATCTATTTCCATGGGGGTAACAAAGCAGGAACATTACTTGCTAGGGCATTAAAATGCAAATCTTAAATAACTATATATTAAGCATAACAGAGTAAAATAGAAGGGAGATGGTAGACTCAAATCTGATAGCTAAATCCTTCAGAGACTACTATGGGGAGCTTTATAATCTCCCTAATTGTGATACTACAAACCACATAGATTTGTTGACTTTGTATCTCCAGAGCGCAGACATGAACAAAATCCAGGAGACTGATAAAGAAAAATTAGATGAACCAATCAAACTGGAGGAAATTATAAAAGCTATAAATGACCTTCCCTTAAATTAGAGCCCAGGCCCTGACGGGTTCTCGAACAAATACTACAAAACATATAGAGATATATTAGTGCCTCACCTTTTGGAACTTTACTCACATATTGATGGAACAGGCCACCTCCCACCAAAATACTTTGAAGCCGAAATTTCAGTAATCCCTAAACCCGGTAAATCCCCTAAGCTAGTTGGCAATTACAGACCCATATCATTACTAAATACGGAGCTGAAAATCCTAAAATACTAGCCAATAGATTAAATAAAATTCTAACCCAAATTATTCACTTAGACTAGGCAGGATTTGTGCCTGGACGTGAGGCCAGAGACAACACCATTAGGACCCTTCAATTAATAGAGCACGCTAAATACACAAATACGGACATGGTAGTTATATCCACAAAGAAAAAGGTTGGAGTTTGGTAGTAACTCCTTGAAGCTCTGACCAGTGGTTTTGTGCTGGATAATCATTGGATTTGTAGTTATATCCACAGACACAGAGAAAGCGTTTGATCGCCTAAATTGGGAATTCTTATTCGCCACTTTGAGGTAGGTGGGGTTGGGAGAGGGAATGCTTCGCAGAATCCAAAGTCTTTATAAAGCACCCACGGCAAAAATTAGAGTCAACAACATGGTCTCAGATTCTTTCACGATATATAATGGAACTAGGCAGGGCTGCCCGCTTTCACCCATATTATTCATTATCAGTATGGAAGTCTTAGCTCAACGAATAAGATTAAATCCACTAATTTCAGGGATTAAAATTGGCCCACTAGAGCATAAACTCTCACTATATGCTGATGATATTCTTTTTACACTTTCCTCCCCCCAATCCTCAGTACAGATAGTCTTACAAGAACTCAAACAGTTTGGAAAATTCTCCAGTTTCAGAATTAATGAACAGAAATCTGAACATCTCCCTCCCAGCATCAGAATTCCAATTAAAAAACAGGATGGAGTCTGTGGTTTAAAAATAAGATGCCCAGTGGGTAATAAAAGTTCTCAGAAAATGAACAATTTGAAACTGTTTGTGTTTTATAATAAAATTCACAGTTTATTAACACATTCTAAAAATTACCATGATCATAAAATTAAGCTCATATGTCTAAAGGCTAATAAATAGACACCGATGTCCAGTCTAAATATATTTTAAAATTCTAAAAACAAACCTAAAGCTTCAATAGTTTCTCTAGGCTGTATAATATAATAGAATAGGTCCTAACAGAAGAAACAATGATGCGAGTTGCTCTCGCCAAACTTAGAACTTTAAATGTAACAATGATGCGAGCAGCTTTCGCTGAACATATAACTTATAACTTTAAATGTCACAATGCTAATAAAATTATGTGTCAAAGAGTCAATTTTCCGAATACCACAAGCAGTATCCCCAAATGGATGAGTAGATAACCAGAATTTAATTAATTTGGCTGTCTGATAAGATTTACTCCAAGCAATGTATTGGCAAAGTTCTCCCGGGCTCGTAAGCCTAAAGTTTACTTGGAGCAGTGTGGTCAAATAGAGACTGTGTCATAGGTGTTAAATTTATGAAGTATCCCACAGTGCTGTCTCCAATTCTTAATCCCAATATGAGAAAGAAGTCTGTAAATGGATGCACACTTACCCTGTCTTTAGGCCAGCAGCGGTAGCTTCTACAAACCTGCCCCCTCAAACAACAGCCGAAAGCGATAAAATATTTAGGGATACACCCTAAATCTCTTCTAGATCTTAACTTCACTAGTCTCCTTAACACAGTAACGATTGATTTAAAGGCCTGGAAAGATCGTCCCTTTTCATGGTGGGGTAGGCTCCAAATCTTAAAAATGAACATTCTCCCTAGATTATTATATGCTATCCAGGCTGTCCCAATCACTTTACCACACAGCTTTCTCACACAGGCACAGCGCGCCTTAAACTCCTTTGTATGGGGAAACATAAAGCCCAGAGTTAAAAAATCAACTATGTTCCGACCAGTCAGAGAAGAAGGCTTAGGACTGCCTAACCAAGAAGCATATTACCAAGCCACATGCTTACAGAGAATCATAGAATGGCACGGAAATAGTGATACTAAGGCTTGGATCCCAATGGACTCACATATTCTGCACTCCCCATAACCGGGTGCCTTATGCTGGATAGCGGGCCAAAACCATCCTCCCTGGCTGAATGCGTACCCTCTTTTGCACCATGTATTTGAGCTATGGGACTCTCTTATTAAAAAATATTCAGGAATCTCAACACTGAGATCCCCCATGTCCCCCATCTCCCCCATCTCCCCGAATACCAAATTACTGGGAGGTATAAAGTTTGATCTACATAATCTGACTAATTGGGAGATGGGATACACAGTACCATTATATACAATGACCAGAGACGGTAAACTCAAAAATAGATCAGAATTAACAGAAGTACTGGGAGGGGCTTTACTAAATGGCTAAAATACAACCAGATACACCATTTCTTACACACTCATCCATTTAAGCAGTCTCTCATAAGAAAACTAACCCCATTTGAACAAGTATGCTCAGGGAATCTTCCAGCACAACACACACTATCTTGGGCGAGAAAACTCCTAGCTAAAGCCCAGAACATGAAACACCCAGACTATACTGAAAGGTGGAACAGAGACTTAAATAAAGCGCTTACTGACACTGAATGGAAACACATCTTTAATAATACAAGGAAGTCCTCTTCTTCCACAAGATTCTTAGAGACAAATCACAAACTATTGACCAGATGATATTTGACACCAGCTAGACTGAAAAGCATTTTTCCGGCTTCTTCAGACTTGTGTTGGAGAGGATGTGGGAGAAGGGGGACGTTAATACACATTTGGTGGGAATGTCCAAAGCTGAAACCTTTTTGGGAGAACATCCAACATATTATAGAACTCATATTGGGACAGAGGGAACAATACCAACTTCACCCAACGACAGCACTAATTAATCTATTACCTGTATGTAAATGTAGATTGCGACTGCGACTAATTCAAGTGATTTTGAATTCCGATAGATCCTTAATAGCTAAACTTTGGAAGTCACAGTCCTGCCCTACGGTGATTAGTTGGACTACCCACATGACTGACACATTGAGGTTAGAAGAATATGGTTACTTTAAAGCTAATAAACTGGAATTTTTCCATGATCTAAAATTTATTTGGGAGGATATTCAACATGATTGACAAATTGACATAAGGAGCTATACACAGGACTCTGGGGTGACATGAGGAGTTATTACCTGCATTTGAACTTACTAAGGAAATCACAAGTGGTGATCTTGCCTCCGCCCATCATTCTCACTTTCATTTTCATTCTCCTCTTTCCATTGCCTAATCCCTAGACCAACACACTAATTATTTTACATATACATAGAGATTGGTTTGAAGGGTATGGGAGGAGCTAAAGATGTATTTTTGCTTTGAGAGATTCGGCATTGTTATAGTTATTGTTATAAGTTTATTTGTTATTTCTGTGATACTGTTTATCACGGACTAATTTAACTTTTATCTTTTTGGTTAACCACTGCGAGTCCACTGTTATCAGGAAGGAACACTTTGGACATTCAGATTGAATAGACTTTGCAGCTGGTTGTGATTTACCACGTTACAATGTGATGACCTGTACTATCTTGAACATAATTGTACTGTAATAGCATTGTTGTTTCATTGTATCAAAAGACCAATATAATAATAAAAAAGAATAAATATATAAAAAAAAAAAAAAGTAAGACGGAAGCATTCAGATGCCTGCATCAAAAGGGAAGTAACTAGCTGGATTTATCTATGGGGTGAATGGCAGATCTCGGGCCAGAACATTGGAATGTAAAATATTATTTTCATGTCGGGTTAGCGCACTTGATACTATGTGATCGGGTTTGCGTGTGAGTAGGGTGTTAGGGTTTTTTCCACTTGTAATCTGGCCCTGAATTTAAAAAAGTAACCCCATATAGTATGAATGTAGCAATTCAGGTAAGATAGAAGAACTGTGTTTAAAATATAGACATAGGGGCATATTTATCAAGCTCTGAATGAAGCTTAATGCCCTGTGTTTCCGTCGAGCCTTCAAGCTCGCCAGAAACAGAAGTTATGAAGCAGGGGGCGGCATTGCACCAGCAGTTCACAAAAACTGCTGGTGCAATGATAAATGCTGAGAGCGTATACTGTCGTCATTTATCGATGTGCAGCGGACATAATCCGCAATATCGGATCATGTCCGATCGCACCATAATAAATAGGCCCCATAGAGCATTTGAGAAGCTTTAAGCAATAAGCTACATAATGGGGCTGATTTATCTTAAGACCGCTGCTTCATAACTGCTGTTTCCGGCGAGTCTGAAGGCTCATGCGGAAACAGGGGCATCAGGGTCCATTCGGTCCTTGATAGATTGGCCCCAATATCTTTAATTGGCTCAAAAAAGAAGTTACAATATACATGTACACTTGTGTCTATTTTTGACAAATTAAATTGTGAAAATTATTTTTATTACAGTGCAAGCTGAAAAAAGGCATTTTTTACTCTTCTTCTCTAATGAATGTAATAAAATGCAATAAAACTCCCAGGATTAAATTCATCTTTGTTATTAAAGCTGAAACCTGACTTTTGATAAATAAATAACTGTAGCAAATACTAAGCATTTTGTAAGAAAGGGAAAATTCAAGTAGTTAATAGTAACAATGAGAATAGATTGTTTAGTAAATATTATTTTACACTGTTTTGCTTAAAATTAATTTATGTCAGATTGATATCCTTCCTTATAAGGCATTGACATATTTTTAAATTGTCAGATCTAGTCAGGAGAATTAAAGTCAAAATGTCATTAAAGTTTCATGATTCAGAGTGTACAGTTAAAAAATAAAAAAAATCTAATTTATTTATATTGTCAAATTAACACTATTTTCTTTCCTTTGTTGAAATTTCCATTGTTACAATCAGACAATAATGAAAGCTTAATTTTGGCTTTTTTCCCTTTACAAACGTGAGGCTATCAATTATTTTATTTATTTTTTGCCATCTGAGGAGATGTTTTTTTTTTTGTCTTCTGAGGAGATGTGAGGTTTTGTGGGAGAACCAGGTATGTTGTTTTACCTAACAGTAAAAGAGGAGAATTAAAGGGACAGTCTACATCAAAATTATTATTGTTTAAAAAGATAGATAATGCCTTTACTGCCCATTCCCCAGCTTTGCACAACCAACATTGATATATTTATATACTTTATAATATTTAAACCTCTACATTTCTGCTAATCCATGTGGCCATTTAGATACAATTGTGCTCACTCCCAGCGTTGTGCATGACACAGCACTGATTGGTTTAAATGCAAGTCAATAGATAATAAATAAACAGTCATCTGATCAGGGTGCTGTCAGAAGAGGCTTAGAGGTAAAAAAGTTTTATAACATAACCATGCTGGCTGTGCTAAACTGGGAAATGGGTAATAAAGGGATTATCTATCTTTTTAAACAATAAAAGTTTTGGAGTAGCCTGTCCCTTTAAGTAAAGGAAGAAGGCGGTGAGTGGTTCTACCTTTTAATGAAAGGACATTGTAAATCAAGGAGGTGAATTGTTTTGAATAACAAAAGAAAGGTAGGGGGAGAGGACATTTTAACTGCTGTAGAAGAGGAAAAGGTTGGTTGAGGGAGAAGGAAAAAGTAGAGGGATAAGATATATGAATGGGGAGGTGAGATGTTTTGTCTGAAGGAAAAGGAGGTGATTTTGAAGAAGTCAGGGAAGGGTAAAATCAGATTAAAATCTATTATTATCTAGAATATAACCATTCTATGTAGCAAATGAAGCTTGCAGTTTATAACAAATATGGACATTTAATTTTGTAATTTTAATATGATCTTAGAAATCAAATATTACAAGCTTATCACTTGCCTTCTACATTTATTTCTTATGAAGAAGACACTTAAAGAGATACTAAACCCACATTTTGCAATTTTAAGCAACTTTCTAATTTACTTCTATTATCAATTTTTCTTTGTCTCTTGCTATCTTTATTTAAAAAGAAGGAATGTAAAGCTTAGGAGCTGGCCCATTTTAGGTTCAGCACCCTGGATAACTCTTGCTTATTGGTGGCTAAATTTAGCCACCAATAAGCAAGCATAACCCAGGTTCTGAACCAAAAATGGGTTGGCGTCCAAGCTTTACATTCCTGTTTTTTAACTAAAGATAGCAAGAGAACAGAGACAATTTGATAAAAGGAGTAAATTAAAAAAAAATCTTAAAATTGCCTGCTCTATCTGAATCATCAAAGAAAAAAATTGGGTTTAGTATCCCTTTAACATGTATTATATATATATATATATATATATATATATATATATATATATATATAGTATCCCACAAAAGTGAGTACACCCCTCACATTTTTATAAATATTTTATTATATCTTTTCATGTGACACCTCCCCGGTGTCATGTGACTCATTAGTGTTATAAGGTCTCAGGTGTGAATGGGGAGCAGGTGTGTAAAATTTGGTGTTATCGCTCTCACACTCTCTCATACTGGTCACTGGAAGTTCAACATGGCACCTCATGGCAAAGAACTCTCTGAGGATCTGAAAAAAAGAATTGTTGCTGTACATAAAGATGGTTTAGGCTATAAGAATATTGCCAAGACCCTGAAACTGAGCTGTAGCATGGTGGGCAAGACCATACAGCGGTTTCACAGGACAGGTTCCACTCAGAACAGGCCTTGCCATGGCCGACCAAAGAAGTTGAGTGCACGTGCTCAGCTTTATATCCAGAGGTTGTCTTTGGGAAATATACGTATCAGTTCTGCCAGCATTGCTGCGTCAGCCTGTCAGTGCTCACACCATACCATTCTGTCAGCCCAGAAGTAAGCCTCTTCTAAAGATGATGCACAAGAAAGTCTGCAAACAATTTGCTGAAGACAAGCAGACTAAAGACATGGATTACTGGAACCATGTCCTGTGGTCCGATGAGACCAAAATAAACTTATTTGATTCAGATGGTGTCAAGCGTGTGTGGCGGCAACCAGGTGAGGAGTACAAAGACAAGTGTGTCTTGCCTACAGTCAAGCATGGTGGTGGGAGTGTCATGGTCTGGCCTGCATGAGTGCTGCCAGGACTGGGGAGCTACAGTTCTTTGAGGGAACCATGAAAGTCAACATGTACTGTGACATACTGAAGCAGAGCATGATCCCCTCCCTTCAGAGACTGGACCGCAGGGAAGTATTCCAACATTATAACAACCCCAAACACACCTCCAAGATGACCACTGCCTTGCTAAAAAAGCTGAGGGTAAAGGTGATGGACTGGCCAAGTATGTCTCCAGACCTAAACCCTATTGAGCATCTGTGGGGCATCCTCAAATGGAAGGTGGGGGAGCGCAAGGTCTCTAACATCCACCAGCTCTGTGGCATCCTGTGAAGCTCTGGTGAACTCCATGCCCAAGAGGGTTAAGGCAGTTCTGGAAAATAATGGTGGCCACACAAAATATTGACACTTTGGGCCCAATTTGGACATTTCCACTCACTTTTGTTGGCAACAGTTTAGACATTAATGGCTGTGTGTTGAGTTATTTTGAGGGAACAGCAAATTTACACTGTTATACAGGCTGAACAGTCACTACTTTACATTGTAGCAAAATGTCATTTCTTCAGTGTTGTCACATGAAAGTATTTAATAAAATATTTACAAAAATGTGAGGAGTGTAATCATTTTTGTGGGATACTATATATATATATATATATATATATATATATATATATATAGAGTTGAGTTTCAGAGTTCCGCGCACATAGAATGGAGAAAAACAAAAACAAAAACAAATTATGGTGCAGTATGTCAGTACTAGGCAATCAAAAACTAAACATGAGATTTAAATGTGCTCACCTTGTTTAACCTCAAACGTGTGAGGTATGTTGGAAGCATGGAGGGGATGTAATCCCTATCTGTGGTAAAGATGTTTCCAGCTGGTATGCAGAAACTTTTAGCAGGTGGAAATCTTGATATCCCTGGAGTAGAAATATGTTGGTATTTCAGACAAACTTCTCCTCTCTGGAGTTAGGTAGAGACACTTTAATTCTTTTTGCTGGATTTCTTTCCTTGTTGCTGTTTATTTCTTTTCCCTTTCTTTATACTTGAAAGGCTTTCAAGTATAAAGAAAGGGAAAAGAAATAAACAGCAACAAGGAAAGAAATCCAGCAAAAAGAATTAAAGTGTCTCTACCTAACTCCAGAGAGGAGAAGTTTGTCTGAAATACCAACAAATTTCTACTCCAGGGATATCAAGATTTCCACCTGCTAAAAGTTTCTGCATACCAGCTGGAAACATCTTTACCACAGATAGGGATTACATCCCCTCCATGCTTCCAACATACCTCACATGTTTGAGGTTAAACAAGGTGAGCACATTTAAATCTCATGTTTAGTTTTTGATTGCCTAATACTGACATACTGCACCATAATTTGGTTTTGTTTTTGTTTTTCTCCATTCTATGTGCGCTGAACTCTGAAACTCAACTCCATACCTTTTTCCTTCACATTCCATTTGATGATAGTGGAATATTCAGAAACTAGCTGCCATTGAAATATATCAGGAGGAACTAATTAGAGCAAAATAACCATTTGCAACATACACAGCGCAGATCAAGAAACACCCAAGCAACACTTTCTACAAATATATATATATATATATATATATATGCACTAAAAGATTATTTATGGTTTAATATATGTGACCTTAAAAAATCAGAATTGCCAAATATAAACGGACTTAAAACATCATTGCCAGGGATAATCATTTCCTCAGACAGGCCTTTTGTGCATACACTTCCCTTGGAATTAAAAGGGATCATGTGAGTGAAAAGAAGTATGGAACAAATTATTTAGAAAAATGCATTACTGTTAAATAACTTTAAACAGTTTAGTAAATTAAATTAGCAGTTTAGTAAACTGAAATTGTAAATAGTATAATACCTCTTTATAAAGTGGGGCTAGAAGCTTATTTTTTATTTTGGGTTTACAAACTAAATGGCATGAAGTTCACTATTATATCAATTTAATTTTAGTTGTTTTTTTTTTAAATTATGAATATTTATAAAAATAAAGGTTGAGATGAGTTATTACTACAGCTTAGTAGTGAAATGACTTGATGAATAAACTCATATCTGTGCCATAGAACTCAAAATGATTTTCTTTTATGATTCAGAAAGAGCATACCATTTTTGCAGTTTCTTTTGTATTTTTACTATTAAATGTTTATGATATTCTTTGAAGAACATATCTAGGTACGTAGTGCGTTTGTGTATGGAGCACTATTTACTTTTACCTATGTCATACACTTTTGAGCACTAGATAACAATAGTATTTGTACAATGTAATATTGTTGAAAGCTTTGAGGCAAAACTCAAAATACTCAGCTGACCATGGTAATAAATTATCAATCACCATAAGCTACTCCCCCACTTTTTCTACAACTACCACTTGTTTGTAAGCTCATTATAGAGTAGTATTCATCATTTTGTCCCAGTCTACCTATCCCTGCTGTTGTTTAATTTATTGTGCCCCTGTATAGAACTGTTAAATCTCTTGGTGCATTAGCCAAAAAAAAACTACTACTAATACTTTACTGAACTCAATTAGTGTATCCCACTGACTTATGGTGTGACTAAACAGCTCTGTGTATCCATTGCATTTTTTTATGCAAAACATTAAAGTATGTAAGTTGATGCCTCCATTGATATTAAATCAGATATGCTGTACATATCCCCTTTTTGAAAGTGTTAAATGTTCTCTAAATGTAGCTTACAAAGGACCTTCCTGGCCACAGTTTGCTATTCTGCCAACAAAACACCTACTAATGCCACCTAGACACTGAATAGTGAGTGTTTCTGATGCCATTCAATGCTAGCAGTAAAACCAGTAATAATAGAAAACAATAACACATTTGGAGAAGGCAAAGCAGTAGCCTTATTGACCTAATAGACCATTTTTTAGTTTGTCTATAAGATTTTTTTCACTATACATAATAAAACATTTTTGGGGAATTACCATTTAGAGTTTTCAGTCAGGATATTGCATAGTTCCATCTATACTTGCAGTTTGCAAGGTATACTGCTTTTAACAATAAGAATTTCAAAACAATGACCTAGATTTATAGATTTATAGATGCTCATGAAGTTGCTGAGGGGCATCAGATTTGTTAGTGGACGTCCTTCCATTAACATCCATAGCTATGTGAGGTGCCCAAAACCTGAAATCTCACACATGAAACAAGGTCTTTCTAAGATGAAAAACAATTACAACTATATCACCTTAGGTAACACTATTGAAACACAGTCAATGTAAATGTCTTTGAGGGTAAAATATTTGTATGTTTTGTTATGGAAATTTAGTCTCACTAGCATAGGACGGAAAATGTGTGGGAGACATAGACATGAACAAGGGTCCGGCTGTGGGTGTACTGAGGCATTCCTGGGATGTGGTCAGGATTTTTCACCAAGCATGTGGTATTCATAGAGATTCTATTGATCTTGTGCAGTATCTTGCCTTGCTGTCATGTCTTGCTATTGCAAAGCTGACAAAGAGCTCGCTTTCATTGAGGAGATAAAAATGGAGCCATAAGCTACCGAAGCGGCCGACAGCTAAAAGTAATTTACGGCTCCATTTTAGTACCAGGTTTCCATTGAAAAAGTTTCCTTTTGCATGCAGTCGCTCTTTTCATGTAGGTGTAAGTTAGCGTTGTGTTAACGCTGCCACCCAATGCCAGATTTCTAAAACATTAATAGGTTACTATGGTAATCCGACCTTACACTACACTAAGCCCCCTAATTGATTCCGTTGTGGGTGTATGGCGGATTAGGGGTTAATAGTTTAAATAGCTAGATTGCGTTGTGGCGGCATGGCGTATTAGGGGTTAATACATTTATTATAAATTGCGATATGGAGGAGATGGCGGATAGAAGGGTTTTGATGTGTCGGGTTAGATTTCAAAGGGAAAAAGGTCTCATAAAGCACCTTTTTCCTATTTTACACCTAGTTGAGATGGGTGTAATTTTTGTTAATGTATCAGCAGCCTCCGACAGTGTATTAACGATTTGCGCGGGCATTGGAAATCTGGTATAATTTAATGATTAGCGGCTTCTGATACTTTGTATGGGACACGATAATGTTTTCGGCAGCCTGAGTCCGGTTGCGAAATTGAGTTATAACGGGCCATTGGAAGCAGTTGGTGAGCGATATTGCTTTCGACAGCTTATTTAACCGTTTGCGAGCACACACAAACCTAGTTATGGCTCAATGGAAACAAGCTCGAGGTTGTCTCAATTTTTTTTTCCTTTTCTATTTTTTTAACTACATTTTCTTTTTTGCATATGTTGGAGTTATGTATTGCTTTAAAGCTATTTTCTTAATGCCGGTATCTCCCACAGTGGGGCTTATTCAATGTGAGGTAAATAGTGTAAAAATTCCTTATTTATTTATTTTTTATTTATGTAATTTTTACCAGTAATATGAGCCAGACCTCAAATAGCATATTAATGAAACACTGTCCTGAAATAAAAATGTCTAGCAAAATAAGTAGATTTATTTTTAAGTTTACAAATAAATGCTTTTTAATTGTATTTTGCTGCTTATTTTTAATAGAGAGCATTACTTTATTTTTTTTATCCATCATTAACTTTTACGTTTCTTTTCTGGGATTAAATCCACTTTGGCTCCAAAAAGATTTTCAATTATTTTAGTCCTCTAAATAAAAAAAAAGATTTTTCCAACCACAAGCCAAAATAACTTACTCTGGCAGACGAGACATGATTCCTGCAGAAAGGGAAGTCAACCCATCGTTAATGCGAAGTGGTTTTCCTTTCCAGGCCCAGCTGATGATTACTTCAAGCAGCAACATAACCAGAAAATATACAGTGGCCTGCAACATTAATTACATTATTATAAAAAAATGCAAAGGCTTATTAACATAATTTTAATAACCTGGTTTACAGAGCTGCAGAGGGTGATTATCGCTTCCATGAATCAGTTGTATAAGTTAACATAGAAAATTGAAATTTTTTTCTCACTGGTTAGTTCTCTTAATCTACCAAAGAAGCTCATTCTAATCTATTAGAAGAACTATGCAAACATGTTTGCACTAATTTTTTTTACACTTTGAAGCTATTTAAATAAAACAAAAAAAATGCATTTTCTTGTGGTTTTCTAATGACTTTGCTCTCTGAAAACCTGTCAGATGCTTTGCGTTGACAAAACCTCAGTATTCTTAACATTATTTCAGGATATTTGTTTGTAAATAAATAACAAATGGTATTCTTAAATACCTGTAAATACAGTCGATTTGCATAATAAACAAATGCATGATAAAAAAACAATGCAATAGCACTTGGTCTGAACTTTAAATGAGTAGTAGATTTTTTTTCTGACACATTTCAAAGTTAAGTCTATTTCCACTCCTGTATCATGTGACAGCCATCAGCCAATCACAAATGCATATACATATATTCTGGGAATTCTTGCACATGCTCAGTAGGAGCTGGTGACTCAAATAGAGAAAATGTAAAAATTAAAGGGGCAGTCTAGTAAAAAATTAAACTTTCATTATTCAGATAGGACATGTAATTTTAATCAAGTTTCCAATTTACTTTTATCATCAAATTTGCTTTTTTCTCGTGGTATTCTTAGTTGAAACTAAACCTAGTTAGGCTTGTATGCTAATTTCTAAGCCCTTGAGGGCTGCCTCTAATCACATGCTTTTTAAATTGCTTTTCACAACAAGAGACTTGATAGTTCATGTGGGCCATATAGATAACACTGTGTTTAGGCACAGAAAGTTATTTAAGATTTAGCACAACACAATGTTAAATGCAAGTCAATAGATAATAAATAGTCATAATCATGTGACCAGGGGGCTGTCAGAAGGTTCTTAGATACAAGGTAATCATAGAGGTAAAAAGTATATTAATATAACTGTGTTGGTTATGCAAAACTGGGGAATGGGTAATAAAGGGATTATCTATCTTATAAAACAATAAAAATTATATTGTAGACTTTCCCTTTAATGTTAGTAAAGCATAGGCTAGCACAGTAGACAAAGGTGTTGACAGGTAAGTACAGTTCAACTTCATAGCCCACAGGCTATTAGTATGGACATGTACACACAATTCACATTGCCTGGGGACATAGACACATGTAACAATGTCTACAACACTTCTGATCACTTTTATAAATCTTTTAAAAATGATTTACTGTCTCTTTAAATTTATTGTTATTAGTATTTGCACACACTGGAGTGCTAATCTTCTCAGCTGTCATTCCCCTTGCTCTCTGGGACAGTAGGAGTTAACATTTTGGCTCATCATTGGAGAATGATCGGTGGCCAACTGGCCATATTTACAGCAGCTTTGGATGGGGTAAGCTCATCTAAAAGTTATTTGAGCTTAACCATATTTAAAGCTTTAACCCTAAATAACCTGCATCCGCATTTATTTATTCTAAAAAACTTTTGAGAGTACACCTTTTTTGAAAATCCACATAGGAACTTTGGTTTTACATTGTGCTACTTTCATTGTGTTCCCCACTTGGGGGTTACCATTTTCTGTGCTCCTATCTACCCATAGATCCTTGTTTTATTCTTTCCATTCACTTGCTAAATGGAGCTATATTGGATGTCATAGCTCTAAAAAATGGTTTTCAAAACTGTCCACAGGCCACCCTAACAGGCCAGATTTTGAGGATATCTGAACTGGAGTACAGGTGAAATAATCAGCTAATTAGTAAACATGGTTAGTTAACTGCTCTCACCCAAGGTAATCCTGAATATGTGGCCAAAAACATATTTCTGAAAATTCCAACTTTCAAAATGGAGACAATTCAAACTCTACTTCCTTTAGTGCCTATTTAAAGGGATCCAGTCATTAGTTTATGATTCTTCCCTTTGGTCTAGCAACTGCATCCTTACGAAAGTTCTTGGAGCACTATTAACTGTGGTGCATGCCCAAGGAATTGCTCTATTTCTGTACCTGGACTTTATTCTAGTACAGGCACCATTTCTCCATTTGGTGTCTATGAGACTGTTTCTAACATAACAACACAGATTTAAGTTACAGAAATAAGTCAGTTCCTTTTTTCTTTCTTACAGGTGAGGATGTGGCAACAGTGTAACAGAGATTACAAGGATTCGTCTCAGAAGATCCTACTGGACTTCACTTCAAGACACATTTTATATATTGAGCCGAAACGTTGACCATGTGACCTGTTTTATAATGGATTTATAATAAAGGAATGTTTTATGACCCTTGATTGTGTGTATGTATCTAAAGTCATTATTGTGTGGTACCACATGTCTATTTGTCTACTCTACATGCATGCCTATACATTAAAGTGCATAGATGGCTATAATCAATATTTAGTACAACATAGAGTGTATAGATACTTGGCATAATTACACAGTACAGCATGTATATTAGAGTATAGGTGCCTTGCATTATCATCTGTTGTGTTTATTAGTGTATAAATGTTCATTATCATCTATAGCGACACTTGTTCAAAAAAGTGTGAGTTGTAATGGTCCACAGGCTAAAACTTGCCAGTTGCAAGTTAATGTGGTCTATTGTACTGATGTAAAAATACAAATAAAAAAATGTATATTTATGAGAAAATTTATCAAGGTGCAGATTTTGTGAACTTGCAATTCAGGCTTGTAATGAGTCTGCAACCACAAATTGAATATGTCACCCCTTCCTATTCTAGTTGGAATAGATAAACCACCTCAAACTCGTTTAATCAGGGTGAATGACAGGCCCTGCTTTCACGCAATTGGTTGTCCAAAAGCAGGTGGTAGGAGCGAACAGCAGAGGCTTTTCCACAGCCTTAAATCTAATTAAGTGTCAATTGCAGGTGGACAGGTTCTCAGCTTGAGAACTTGTCCGCCTGCAACTTGGTAATTTTTTTCTGTTAGACATACTACTTTCAGTCTAGGTATAATGGTAAAAAAAACAAAAGAGGTCTCCCTTCTCAAGGGTTGTGTGTTTTATATATTGTCACCATTGTTTGATTCATTATGCAGAGCCACCACTGGTTTACTATGTTGTGCTGAGCCACCACTTTGCTATATTATGTCATGCAGAAAGTAACCATTATAGCTATTACAATTATAATAAATCAAATTAACAGTTAAGAATTTTATGTGATAACGGAAATCTATTTTTTCGATCATTAAAGATAAAATAGTTATCTATAGCTGCTCAGTAGTCAGGGAATTTAATTTTATTGTTTAGTGGGGCAGCAACATTTTTTCCTAGCCTGTGTAGCCAAAAATCCAAGCACCGGCCCTGCAGTCATGCTATCTATTTTCCAAGGAAAATGTGTTATATATAAAGAGATGTTGGTCACTCTAAACATTCTCTGGTAATTCTGTTTTACCATTGACTTGTAATACCAGATTGGGAGAGTGGGCACACTGCGCGATCAGTAGCGCTACACTTGTAATCTAGGCCTAAATGGGATGTTATTATGATCTGCATTATATTTTAATATTATCCAAACATGCCAAATGCATACATTAAATTGCATATTTTGTGCCTGCCTATAAAATTGGAATTTAAAGTTTTTGTTTTTTGTTTTTTTTTTAAATCAAAGTTTTTTTAATTAAGGTATTTGGCAGTACAATGAATAACACATGACATTATGCAAATCGTCACAGTAACATAACCTGCCTATGTAGTAGATAAGAAAAGGAAAAGAACAATACAAAAAAGAGAGAAAAAAAAAAAAACCTCTTCGTAGCTAATACATCTAAATACATGTATAAAACTGTTGAGGATTATAACATGACATATCCAAAATTCTATTGTGTCCTACATATTGTCTATTCCAGCTATTTTCATGATACCTTAAATTTTATTTTATGTTTTGAGATTACCGTGGTACCTCTTTATTTAGTTAATCTGTCCACTAGAATGATACTTACAATAAGAATATTTAGAATAAAACCATAGAATTAGAGAAGAGAGGTAAATTTTTAACGCAAAAAGTAGACTATAATGTAACACCTCCCGACCTGAACCAGAGCACTCTTGTACCCTGATGATAAAACCTTAAACTGGGGAGGGTCTCAACTAACATACATGGTCTCTCTTGAACCCAAACAATGTTTGTAAGATTATTAAAATTAACTGATGATACTACATGTAAATAAAAAAAACTCAGAAACATTTCTTTTCATAGATGTGGGGCGCGATCCGATATCGATCGCAGTTTGCGGCGCAAGCGAGGGAACCGGCGTCGCCCGCAGTTTCAGCTCGCAACTCGAGCCATCCCATATAGGTCGCCGTCAGATGCTAACGTGCCGTAAGTCTCACAAACCAGCGATGTCCAGAAATCTGCGTAAGTACAAATTTCTGGCGTCGCCAGTGACTTGCGGCACGTTAGAAACTGCCGGCGCCTATAAAACCTGACTAAAGTTTAAAACACCCGCACTGTCTAACACGCCTCCCTAACATAGCCCGCACTGTCTAACACGCCTCCCTAACATAGCCCGCACTGTCTAACCCTCTATCCGCTATCCCCCCTCACTAGCCTAACAATAAAAAAGCTATTAACCCCTAAAACGCCGCTCTTTTACCCCGCCGCAACCTAATAAAGTTATTAACCCCTAAACCGCCGCTCCTTTACCCCGCCGCAACCTAATAAAGTTATTAACCCCTAAACCGCCGCTCCCGTACCCCGCCGCCAGCTATATTATATCTATAACCCCCTAAAGTGAGCCCCTAACACCGCCGCCATCTATATTAAAATTATTAACCCCTAATGTAAGCCCCTTACACCGCCGCCATCTCTATTAAAATGATTAACCCCTAATTTAATCTACCTACCCCGCCGCCAGCTATATTATCTATATTAACCCTAAGTATATTATAGTTAATATAGGTATTACATTATATATATTAACTATATTAACCCTAATTATATTAGGGTTAATATAGTTAATATAGTTACTATAGTATTTATATTAACTATATTAACTCTATCTAACCCTAACTAAATTTATATTAAATTAATCTAATTCATTTCTAAACTAAAATATTCCTATTTAAATCTAAATACTTACCTATAAAATAAACCCTAAGATAGCTACAATATAATTAATAATTACATTGTAGCTATGTTAGGGTTAATATTTATTTTACAGGTAAATTGTTAATTATTTTAACTAGGTATAATAGATATTAAATAGTTATTAACTATTTAATATCTACCTAGTTAAAATAATTACCCAATTACCTGTAAAATAAATCCTAACCTAAGTTACAAATACACCTACACTATCAATAAATTTAATAAACTACAAACATCTATCTAAAAATACAAATAAATTAACTAAACTAAATTACAAAAAAAACAAACACTAAATTACAAAAAATAAAAAAAAGATTACAAGATATTTAAGCTAATTACACCTATTCTAAGCCCCCTAATAAAATAATAAACCCCCAAAATAAAAAAAATTCCCTGCCCTATTCTAAATTCAACAAATTTCAAAGCTCTTTACCTTACCAGCCCTTAAAAGGGCCTTTTGTGGGGCATGCCCCAAAGAATTCAGCTCTTTTGCATACAACAAATACAATACCCCCCCCCCATTACAACCCACCACCCACATACCCTTATTCTAAACCCACCCAAACCCCCCTTAAAAAAGCCTAACACTACCCCCCTGAAGATCTCCCTACCTTGTCTTCACCACACCGGGCCGAACTCCTGATCCGATCCGGGCGATGTCTTCCTCCAAGCGGCAAAGAAGAATTCTTCCTCCGGCGATGTCATCCTCCAAGCTGCAAAGAAGAATTCTTCCTCCGGCGACGTCTTCCTCCAAGCGGCAGCAAAGTCTTCATTCTTCCGGCGGCATCTTCAATCTTCTTTCTTCGCTCCGCCGCCGCGGAGCATCCATCCCGGCCGACTGCTGAACTTGGAATGAGGTACCTTTAAATGACGTCATCCAAGATGGCGTCCGCCGAATTCCGATTGGCTGATAGGATTCTATCAGCCAATCGGAATTAAGTTAAAAAAATCTGATTGGCTGATTGAATCAGCCAATCAGATTCAAGTTCAATCCGATTGGCTGATCCAATCAGCCAATCAGATTGAGCTCGCATTCTATTGGCTGATCGGAACAGCCAATAGAATGCGAGCTCAATCTGATTGGCTGATTGGATCAGCCAATCGGATTGAACTTGAATCTGATTGGCTGATTCAATCAGCCAATCAGATTTTTTTAACTTAATTCCGATTGGCTGATAGAATCCTATCAGCCAATCGGAATTCGGCGGACGCCATCTTGGATGACGTCATTTAAAGGTACCTCATTCCAAGTTCAGCAGTCGGCCGGGATGGATGCTCCGCGGCGGCGGAGCGAAGAAAGAAGATTGAAGATGCCGCCGGAAGAATGAAGACTTTGCTGCCGCTTGGAGGAAGACGTCGCCGGAGGAAGAATTCTTCTTTGCCGCTTGGAGGAAGACATCGCCCGGATCGGATCAGGAGTTCGGCCCGGTGTGGTGAAGACAAAGTAGGGAGATCTTCAGGGGGGTAGTGTTAGGCTTTTTTAAGGGGGGTTTGGGTGGGTTTAGAATAGGGGTATGTGGGTGGTGGGTTGTAATGGGGGGGGGGTATTGTATTTGTTGTATGCAAAAGAGCTGAATTCTTTGGGGCATGCCCCACAAAAGGCCCTTTTAAGGGCTGGTAAGGTAAAGAGCTTTGAAATTTGTTTAATTTAGAATAGGGCAGGGAATTTTTTTTATTTTGGGGGTTTATTATTTTATTAGGGGGCTTAGAATAGGTGTAATTAGCTTAAATATCTTGTAATCTTTTTTTTTATTTTTTGTAATTTAGTGTTTGTTTGTTTTTGTAATTTAGTTTAGTTAATTTAATTGTATTTTTAGATAGATGTTTGTAGTTTATTAAATTTATTGATAGTGTAGGTGTATTTGTAACTTAGGTTAGGATTTATATCACAGGTAATTGGGTAATTATTTTAACTAGGTAGATATTAAATAGTTAATAACTATTTAATATCTATTATACCTAGTTAAAATAATTAACAATTTACCTGTAAAATAAATATTAACCCTAACATAGCTACAATGTAATTATTAATTATATTGTAGCTATCTTAGGGTTTATTTTATAGGTAAGTATTTAGATTTAAATAGGAATATTTTAGTTTATAAATGAATTAGATTAATTTAATATAAATTTAGTTAGGGTTAGATAGAGTTACTATAGTTAATATAAATACTATAGTAACTATATTAACTATATTAACCCTAATATAATTAGGGTTAATATAGTTAATATATATAATGTAATACCTATATTAACTATAATATACTTAGGGTTAATATAGATAATATAGCTGGCGGCGGGGTAGGTAGATTAAATTAGGGGTTAATCATTTTAATAGAGATGGCGGCAGTGTAAGGGGCTTACATTAGGGGTTAATAATTTTTATATAGGTGGCGGCGGTGTAAGGGGTCAGATTAGGGGATAGATAAGGTAGATGGCGGCGGTTTTAGAGGCTCACAGTAGGGAGTTAGTTTATGTAGATGGCGGCGGGGTCCGGGAGCGGCGGTTTAGGGGGTAATAACTTTATTAGGGATTTCGGGGGGGGGGGGGGATCGCGGTTGACAGGGAGATAGACATTGCGCATGCGTTAGGTGTTAGGTTTATTTTAGCAGATCGCGGTTGACAGGGAGATAGACATTGCGCATGCGTTAGGTGTTAGGTTTATTTTCTAGTTAGTTTAGGGAGTTACGGGGCTCCAATAGTCAGCGTAAGGCTTCTTACGGCTGCTTTTTGTGGCGAGGTGAAAATGGAGTAAGTTTTCTCCATTTTCGCCACGTAAGTCCTTACGCTGCATATTGGATACCAAACTGCGCGGGTTTGGTATACCTGCCTATGGCCCAAAAAACTGCGGGCGATGGCAGAAATATACGGGCGTAACTTCTAGGTTACGCAGTATATGTGATACCAAATCCGCGCAAATATTGGCGTCGCCGGCTTTTGCGGGCGACGATTTATATCGGATCGACCCCGTGAGGAGGAACTACCATATTACATAGATGGCGTAGGGGTTTTTACTCAGTATCTATATGCCTAGATGATAACCCAATATTTGGTAGATTTAAAATGAACGGATAGGTTACTTTGTATAGGAATAATTGGGAACAGGCAAACTCCAACTAGGGTATAAATAAAAGTAAACAAGACTAGTATCCCCATGACAAGATATCATACAAAAAGGGGGTTAGTCTATAATTTATCTATCTCCAGAGACTAGTAACTGCAGTCTGTCTCCGTGATCCCAATGATCTATAAATATACCCCTTCAGCATGCTAGGAATAGTCTACCTGCCACGTTAATGACAATCCCAGTCTCCTATGTAGAATTACTCATTACTTACGCCATGTTAACACTGTTTGTGGCACGTCACCATATGGGAGTTTATTAGGGAGCTGTCATATATACATATACACTGAATTATTTTATGATCTCTATAACAAATACGCTATAAATATTAGGCAGGTCTAAAATATTATGATATAATACGAAATAGCGTCCCGGAATTTAAAGTTTTATATTGAAAGAAGAGGTCGATACCAATCTTTCTGAAAAATATGAACAGACGTTAATCTTTTTTTTTAACAAAGAGGTCATAATCTTTTCGAGTCAAACACAGAAGAGATTATTAATAGACTCGAAATTTGATCTCTATTTTCCACAACTTTATTCAGAACTGGCAATAAAGAATCACAAGGATTAAAGGGGTTGCTTCTGAGGCCCATCGTTTCAGGATTGACTGAAATTACAGTTAAGAAACAGTGGTCTTAACACAGCTGCTCCTTAACCTGTCCGCTACCTAAAAAGTGGCGGATTTAAATCATCCCGATCCGATACAATTAGAATGACTGACAGCCACTGCTAGTGGCCGTTTGGCAACTAGTGAGCAGGGGGTGCCATTTCACAAGCATTCCTGGTGAAATGCTTGCGCAATGTTAAATGAGCACAGTGTATGCTGTCTCGCAGCAATGTCCAGTGGACATGATTCACTACAGCGACTCATGTCCTCTCTACAATTGGATGCAGTGGTCTCTATGATAAGTGTTTAAACAATATGAATGGCATTTGTATGTCGGCATTATGAATGCTACTGGGCATGTTTTTTAAACTTTTAATATGTTATATATATATATTTTTTTTTTATTAATTTAGAAAACCTTGTTTTACAGTTTGGCAAGATATTTATCTTAAATCAAGAATAACAGGGAGGGATATTATTTTCATAAGAATAAAGTGGCCACAACTTATCTCATCTTTCATAATGGGATTTTGTCAGTAATCACAATCACCTAGATTACCAGTTTTGCATTACGGATTAAATGCTGAAAAAATATCTATTTGATCGTTAAAACAGTAATGCAGCCATTACGAGTCTAGTTGGTATAGCTGTACCAAGGGCATTTAGCTCTTTTAAAAAAGCCCAAACCCTAATCTAAAAAAAAACCCCACCCAAAAAAAAGTAAAAAAAAAACCTAGCACTAGCCCCTGACGATCCACTTACAGTTTCTGAAGTCTGGACATCAGCCGTACACTGAATCTTCAATGCAAGGGAGCCTTTTCAAAATGGCGTCCCTTGCATTCCTATTGGCCGATTTGATTTTTTAAATTCAAATCAGCCAATAGGATGAGAGCTACTGAAATCCTATTGGCTGTTCAAATCAGCCAATAGGATGAGAACTCCTGAAATTCTATTAGCTATTCAAATCAGCCAATAGAATTTCAGTAGCTCTCATCCATTATAGCGATCGCCATTCCGCGCTTCAGGTGTTAGGTTTTTTTTCTAACACTTTCTCCCCATTGATGTCTATGGGAAAGCATGCACAAGCACATCAAAGCAGCCCATGGATTTTGTTTGTTGCGTTCCTTTCATACCCACTATTGCGTAAAACTCATAATTTAGGTGAAAGTTAATAGTGAAACCTATAAGTGACGAGTTTTTAAAGATAGTCCAAAGTTTCTAAACTAATTGTACAAACCGTAATTTTAAAACAAAAAAACACTGGTACAAACCATGATTTACAAACCTCACTGTAAAGAACACAGTTTCTCTTTGCTGTATTTCCATAACTGTAAGAAGAACACTCTTTTAAACAATCAAGACTGAATGGCATAATAACTCACAATCACAGCAAAGTAATTGCCAAGAGAAATCCAGTTTCTAAAGATGAAACTTTGCAATCACTAAAATGTCAGTATGAAATAAAATCAAAGATATTAAGAGTTAGATTTCTAAGCGCTATTTATCGATGTTGTGAGAATTGCATCTGCATTTCCTGCAGATTTCTTTAGCTGTACCTGTCTATTAAACACATATACATATGTAAATATCTGTCATGCCCACTATTGAGGGACTACTATACAATAGTGCTGAATATAAGTTTAATGAGTCTAGATCACAGATTGATCTAGAAGGTCGTCTTTGACAGTTTCATAGATTAATGCATATGCAAAAGATAATAGAAATATTCGAAATACTCTAGGAATACAAAAACACATGTTGTAAAGTCCAGTTTTTCACTTTATTAACACCACTTATGTGTTGACTTCAATGTCTCTATTTTATTGCTAAAATAAATTGCGAAACCTATGGTCATGGTTGTGATCTCTGAAGCCAATGCGATTAATGCATCATATGTGTGATTTTCCTGCTATTTGCACAGATCCAATCAGAATTTTTCAGAATACGGAAATGTTATTGCTTTAAAATTACAGATCGGGAGACTGAAAAACTTCAGATTAATGCGATTGGAAGGATTTAAATCAATTCCAAAATGTTATTAAAAATCATAGAGGGAAACTATTCCACAATATCTACGAAACTGACAAATTTGGTAGAGATTAGTGTAGCCATTTGTTCCTATAGATTTGTCAAAAAAATGTGCCTTTTTCTTTCCATTCAACAAATCAATTTTTAATCATTAAAGGGACATTATAATGCAAAAATATATATGATCTAATAAGAAAGATTGGGACATTTTCCCATTACAGGTAGAAAACTATTCAAACTGCTTGGGACTGGAAAAGGTTTGGATTTCAGAATAGTTTGGATTTTGGAATATTTGCATCTGTAAAATGGAACAGTTTGGAGAGGGGATGGAGCAAAGGGACATATTTATCAAGCTCTAAAGAGCGCTGCTTCATAACCTGTCCACCTGCTCTGAGGCAGAGGACAGAAATCAACGCGATCGAATACGATCTGCAGGGGGCGGCATCTGCAGGGGGCGGCATTGCACCAGCAGTTCACAAGAACTGCTGGTGCAATGATAAATGCAGAGAGCGTATGCTGTCGGCATTTATCAATGTGCAGCGGACATGATTCGCTATATCGGATCGTGTCCGCTCACACCATAATAAATACGCCCCTATGTCTAAACAACAATATCTCATGTTATTGAGGCAATATTTACATGTCATAATACAGCTTATTCATGTAACCTAAAGGTAGTTTTACATCATTTTTAATACTTTTGTATACATAGTACCCTCAGATAGACAGTAAAGTACTGTAATCATAAAGGTAATATTAGTTGTTTTAAATAAATGTAGACTAGCATTTGAATTTTAGAACACAATAATGAAACCAAAGACACAGGCCGAGAAGATTGTGACTCACAGGCATGGAAAAAAAATATTTTTGATAATTTTTTTTAAAAACAAATACTAATTAAAAAGTTTGGATTTCATAATAAGTTTGTACTTTAGAGTTCCGGATTTGGGGATTTCTACATGTACTAATTCTAGCTAATTACATGTTAAAACACATAGCAAAAGTCTTGTCGGGAGCTGCAAGCTTTGCAACTCTCAAGCAGGAAACCACAGACCATTGGAAAACATGTGCTACTTCAACTGCTGATTGGCTCACCAGCACCAGTTTCCTGAATCAGACTACCCAATCATTTCTGCCTCATAAAGCTCCATGTACCTAGCAGCAAAAGCTGCTCCGGAGCACTTGCGGGGCAGGTTTGCTTATGCAAGCCTGCTTCCCGCAATGTAAGAAGCAGTGGTCATTAGACGGCTGCTTCCTACACCCTACGCCATCTCTGAGGTGGCGAGGGAAAATCACAGAGAGCTCGCTCTCGGTGATTGACAGGCACTTCAGTCGCCTTATTGGTCGCGCAAATGAAGGGGCGAGCATTACACACTGCGATGAGTGTGTTATGATACATACGGGCCACTGCCCGTAAGTAGCAAAGACGGGCGGACAGCTTCACATGTTGAGAAGCTGTCCGCCTGCCTCTTAGTTCATGGGGCCCATAGTGTCCCTTTAATAATAAAAAGCTTAAAACACACACACACAACCTATATCTATTCCATGTAAACAAAGTCTGTTTATCCCTAAATGTAAAATAAAAAGCTATATCATGTATAGCAAAAGCACACTTAACAATTCAGTTAAAATCCCCACGTGTTTAACTATAGTTGTCTTGCTTTAAAATATCAGACCTCTCACCTTATCCACGTAATCTGGTACTTCATCTATGGATTTAAATGAGGTTTCATTTGGATGCAGAACATAAAACATCATCCGAACTCCTTGAGAGACAGACAGGTCAGTCTGACCAGTGAATCCTCCCATGATTTTGGACAAGCCAATAAATTAAATTGCAAAATGTAAATATTTTTCCTAATAATTTCCTAATATGCCTTTTTACGAAATATATTTGAATTTAGTTAGCATTGCTATTAAAACACTGCAGTGTTTAAAAAAGCAACTTGCATGCTGTACAGAGCGAGCTATGTGATCTTCCTGTTCATGTCCTTTACTGAAATTTGATACTACACAGAAAAAAACAAACCATGTGACGTAGTAATCAGGCAAAAGTTCAGTTAGAAAAGATTACAAGCATGCATTTTCTGCTGCTATGATTGGTGATAAGATACCTGCCTATTCAATGATAGCAAAAGTACATACTAGTCTATGATAAAAATGCTGCTTCATGTCTGTATGTAATAACACAGAGGTAAACTGCTATTGTATCGATTAGTTAGGGCTGGAATGAATTGCATTTTTTCCATACTATGTGCTACAAGAATGTGCAATTGATTGAAAAATTGAACTCTGGGAACAGCAGGCTGATCATAACATTACAGGTAGCCCTCAGTTTACGCTGGGGTTAGGTTCCAGAAGGAATGGTTGTAAATCGAAACCATTGTAAATTGAAACCCAGTTTATAATGTAAGTCAATGGGAAGTGAGGGAGTTAGGTTCCCGGCCCCTCTCAAAATTGTCATAAGTAACACCTAATACATTATTTTTAAAGCTTTGAAATGAAGACTGTAAATGCTAAACAGCATTATAAACCTAATAAAATAATCACACAACACAGATCTTGTTCCTTTGAAATCTGCTTGATAGCTCAGGTCTAGTTAACTGATTAATTTCAGCTTGCTTGGCTTTGCTGCAACACAAGCGGACAGCTCCACCTACTGGCTATTTTAATCAATGCACTGCTTCTCAATGCTTTTCAATAGCAGTCACATGACTGAAAAAAAAGGTTGTTATTCTGAAACGGTGCAAATTGAACTGTTGTAAACCGAGGGCCACCTGTATTTGTCTTTACAGAATGGCGTGTTTGCATCAGTGCCTGAACAACGCTTTCATTAGTATCATATACGTTTAGGTTATTAATAACAATGTACCTTCTTTTAAAGTATTTATCAGTAAACACAGTGCTGAAAATATTTTATGTTTTAATGCATCATGGAGATTTTTTTACCAGTATCCTAGAATAAATAAGTAAAAAGAAAGCAGCAAAAAATATACAGGGAGTGCAGAATTATTAGGCAAATTAGTATTTTGACCACATCATCCTCTTTATGCATGTTGTCTTACTCCAAGCTGTATAGGCTTGAAAGCCTACTACCAATTAAGCATATTAGGTGATGTGCATCTCTGTAATGAGAAGGGGTGTGGTCTAATGACATCAACACCCTATATCAGGTGTGCATAATTATTAGGGAACTTCCTTTCCTTTGGCAAAATGGGTCAAAAGAAGGACTTGACAGGCTCAGAAAAGTCAAAAATAGTGAGATATCTTGCAGAGGGATGCAGCACTCTTAAAATTGCAAAGCTTCTGAAGCGTGATCATCGAACAATCAAGCGTTTCATTCAAAATAGTCAACAGGGTCGCAAGAAGCGTGTGGAAAAACCAAGGCGCAAAATAACTGCCCATGAACTGAGAAAAGTCAAGCGTGCAGCTGCCAAGATGCCACTTGCCACCAGTTTGGCCATATTTCAGAGCTGCAACATCACTGGAGTGCCTAAAAGCACAAGGTGTGCAATACTCAGAGACATGGCCAAGGTAAGAAAGGCTGAAAGACGACCACCACTGAACAAGACACGCAAGCTGAAACATCAAGACTGGGCCAAGAAATATCTCAAGACTGATTTTTCTAAGGTTTTATGGACTGATGAAATGAGAGTGAGTCTTGATGGGCCAGATGGATGGGCCCGTGGCTGGATTGGTAAAGGGCAGAGAGCTCCAGTCCGACTCAGACGCCAGCAAGGTGGAGGTGGAGTACTGGTTTGGGCTGGTATCATCAAAGATGAGCTTGTGGGGCCTTTTCGGGTTGAGGATGGAGTCAAGCTCAACTCCCAGTCCTACTGCCAGTTTCTGGAAGACACCTTCTTCAAGCAGTGGTACAGGAAGAAGTCTGCATCCTTCAAGAAAAACATGTTTTTCATGCAGGACAATGCTCCATCACACGCGTCCAAGTACTCCACAGCGTGGCTGGCAAGAAAGGGTATAAAAGAAGAAAATCTAATGACATGGCCTCCTTGTTCACCTGATCTGAACCCCATTGAGAACCTGTGGTCCATCATCAAATGTGAGATTTACAAGGAGGGAAAACAGTACACCTCTCTGAACAGTGTCTGGGAGGCTGTGGTTGCTGCTGCACGCAATGTTGATGGTGAACAGATCAAAACACTGACAGAATCCATGGATGGCAGGCTTTTGAGTGTCCTTGCAAAGAAAGGTGGCTATATTGGTCACTGATTTGTTTTTGTTTTGTTTTTGATTGTCAGAAATGTATATTTGTGAATGTTGAGATGTTATATTGGTTTCACTGGTAAAAATAAATAATTGAAATGGGTATATATTTGTTTTTTGTTAAGTTGCCTAATATTTATGCACAGTAATAGTCACCTGCACACACAGATATCCCCCTAAAATAGCTATAACTAAAAACAAACTAAAAACTACTTCCAAAACTATTCAGCTTTGATATTAATGAGTTTTTTGGGTTCATTGAGAACATGGTTGTTGTTCAATAATAAAATTAATCCTCAAAAATACAACTTGCCTAATAATTCTGCACTCCCTGTAGTTGAATGCATAGGGGCCGATTTATCAATGCCTGGCGGATATGATATGCAGTGCATTTTCATCATCAAGCATTGTTTAGCTTCCACTTCCTATCCATATATCAAGAGCAGGAACAGCAATGCACTACTGGGAGCTAGCTGCAAAAAAAACACTTTGACTTCTGACTTCAGCTCAGCATTTAAGCTGCCGCCCTCAGAGCTCCGTGAGTCCGACTGACTACTGCCAGGCTGCAAACACACTGCTGTCCCATTCACTGACTACACATGCAGTCACGAGCCAATTGAGGAAACTACATGTGCAGTCAGGAGTCAATGTGCCGCCAATGGGAATAGTTTCAGTTCCCACTGAGCTGTGCCAATAGGTTAAGATGATCTGTGACCCCCTAGGTATCAATCACGTGTCAACCATGTGATATGCGTATAGGGTTGTCACCTTGGCCATGTTTTCTTGGACACTTATGAGTTACACATGCTGCAGGGTGTGCAGGGAGTAACATGAATAATGTTGTCCAGGATCACTATTTTTGTGCTGTCCAGCATGTTTCCCTCTGAACACCCTGCAGCATGTGTAACTCATAAGTGTCCAGGAAAACATGGCCGAGGTGGCAACCCTATATGCGTAGCAGGTGGAAAGTTGGAAGCCAAAAAAAATTAAAATTTATAAAAATTTGTGCTGAAGCAGAGACACACCTACACACTGCAGACGACACACTAATGTGTCACGAGTACAACACACAGTTTGGAAAGCACTGAATTAAACGATCCCTCTATAAGACATCAAAAGTTCAGCCCAAGAGGGAACAAGGATTTTTGAGAAACAAATAAATGTATATATTAGCGGAAGTTACTTTTAAATACTGCAGCGGGCCATTTTTGGTTCAGTACCCTGGGTAGCATTTGCTAATTGGTGGCTACATTTATCCACCAATCAGCAAGCGCTTCCCAGGTGCTGAACCAAAAATGGTCTGGCTCCTAAGCTTATTCCTGCTATCCAAATAAAGATTCCAAGAGATAGAAGAAAAATTGATAATAGGAGTAAATGAAAAAGTTGCTTAAAATTGCATGGTCTATCTGAATCATGAAAGAAAAAAATTGGGTTTCATATCCCTTTAAACACTTTGAGATGGTAATAAAAAAAATGATAAATCGTATATATATGAAAAAAACCTGCAATATACTTTTATTATTTATTGTCCTATTTTCCTGTAATTCCATTCTGAAATTGTGAGTTTTCAGTTCCAGTTAGAAATGGATGTGCAGAACACTGTTATATTCCAAACAGCCATTGGCTGCACACTCTAGTGACCTACTTATAACTGTCCCTAATTGGCTACAGAAGAGAAGGAAACCTAAATTGCAACATGGCAGCTCCCATTGTTTAATATACATTAAGGGGCTGCATTATCATTGTGCGAGCGGACATGATCCGATATTGCGGATCATGTCTGCTGCACATCGATAAAAATGGAACTTGATGCCCCATGTGGAGCTTGATGCCCCGTGTTTCTGGCTCGCCAGAAACACAAGTTATAAAGACCGCCACTCCATAACCTGTCCTCCTGCTCTGAGGTGACGGACAGACATCGCCGAACGTCCACACGATTAAATACTGCAGGGGGCGCTATAGCACCAGCAGTTCACCAGAACTGCTGGTGCAATGATAAATACAGAGAGCGTATGCTGTCGGCATTTATCGATGTGCAGCGGACATTATCCACAGTATAGGATCATGTCCACTCGCACAATAGTAATTCGGCCCCTTAGGCTATTGTCATAGTCATAACCCGATTGGGTGGTGATTGTTATAACATATTGCACTATTTTGGATTGCTTTTATTTTTACAGGTTTCCCAGAGGATTTCCTACATCTATAGAGGGTCACACTGAATGTCATTGTCTCTATCTTTCTCTGGACTTTGGGGATTTTATTTGGGCCTTATACCTATATACATTGTTGTGAAACTTTGGTTCCTATGGCAATTTGAGGATTATAATGCTGGCACTACCCATTAAAAAAAATTTTTTGGTAACCCTTATACTGAGATTTGTTTTCATATTTATAGTGTATACATTTCTATGTGTTTCATTATAATTTTTAGTGTTCATAATAAATAGACTTAACTGTACTTTAAGGGACAGTGAACACTAACGGCTAGATTACGAGTTTTGCGTTATAGTGAAAAAGCAGCGTTATCAGGTTATAACGCTGCTTTTTCACTACCGCTGGTATTACGAGTCTTGCAGATTTAGGGGCACCAGACACTTTTTTGGCCTTACCGCAAATCAACACGCAAATTGCGTATAGTCTTTTTTCAATGGGATTGTAATAGCGCCGTTATTACAAGCTTGTCCTGGGAGGCCAAAAAGTGAGCGGTACACGCTATCCCATCAAGATTCGTAACGCATTCTAAAGTCAGTAGTTATGAGTTTTACACTACAAAGCTGTAGCATAAAAATCATAACTAAAGTGCTAAAAAGTACACTAACACCCATAAACTACCTATTAACCCCTAAACCGAGGCCCTCCCGCATCGCAAACACTAAAATAAAATTTTTAACCCCTAATCTGCTGCTCCGGACATCGCCGCCACAATAATAAACATATTAACCCCTAAACCGCCGTACTCCCGCATCTCAAACATTAGTTAAATATTATTAACCCCTAATCTGCCACCCCCAATGTCACCGCTACCTACATAAATTTATTAACCCCTAATCTGCCGCTCCCGACATCGCCGCCACTAGAATAAACATATTAACCACTAAACCGCCGCACTCCCGCATCGCAAACACTAGTTAAATATTATTAACCCCTAATCTGCTGTCCCTAACATCGCCGCCACCTACCTACATTTTATCTGCCGCCCCCAACGTCGCCACCACTATACTAAAGTTATTAACCCCTAAGTCTAAGCCTAACCCCCCTAACTTAAATATAATTAAAGTAAATCTAAATAAAACTTACTATTAATAAATAAATAATTCCTATTTAAAACTAAATACTTACCTGTAAAATAAACCCTAAGCTAGCTACAATATAACTAATAGTTACATTGTATCTAGCTTAGGGTTTATTTTTATTTTACAGGCAGTTTGTATTTATTTTAACTAGGTAGAATAGTTTCTAAATAGTTATTAACTATTTACTAACTACCTAGCTAAAATAAATACAAATTTACCTGTATAGCAATAGTTCAATCCTATTGCTTGACTGAATTGCTTTTACTATCTTTTAAATACATACGCCTAGATTTAGAGTTTGTCGTTAGCCGTCAAAAACGCTGCTTTTTACCGCCCGCTGGTATTTAGAGTCAGGCAGGAAAGGGTCTACCGCTCACTTTCTTTCCGCAACTCGAGGCTAACGCAGATCCCCTTACGTCAATTGCGTATCCTATCTTTTCTATGGGATTTGCCTAACGATGGTATTTCGAGTCTTGGAAGAAGTGAGCGGTAGAGCCTCTACCGACAAGACTCCTACCGTCAAAAAAAGTCAGTAGTTAAGAGCTTTATGGGCTAACACGGGAACATAAAGCTCTTAACTACTGTGCTATAAAGTACACTAACACCCATAAACTACCTATGAACCCCTAAACTGAGCCCCCCCCCACATCGCCAACCCTATAATAATTTTTTTTAATCCCTAATCATCCCCCCAATGTCGCCGCCACCTACCTACACTTATTAACCCCTAATCTGCCGACCGGACCTTGCCGCCACTATAATAAATGTATTAACCCCTAAACCGCCGCCCTCCCGCCTCGCAAACACTATAATAAATAGTATTAACCCCTAATCTGCCCTCCCTAACATCGCCGCCACCTACCTACAAATATTAACCCCTAATCTCCCGCCCGCAACATCACTGCTACTATAATAAATTTATTAACCCCTAAACCTAAGTCTAACCCTAACCCTAACACCCCCTAACTTAAATATCATTTAAATGAATCTAAATAAATTTACTATCATTAAATAAATGTTTCCTATTTAAAACTAAATACTTACCTATAAAATAAACCCTAATATAGCTACAATATAACTAGCTATTAGCAAATTAGTTACATTGTAGCTATTTTAGGATTTATATTTATTTTACAGGCAAATTTGTATTTATTTTAACTAGGTACAATAGCTATTAAATAGTTAATAACTATTTATTAGCTACCTAGTTAAAATAATTACAAAATTACCTGTAAAATAAATCCTAACCTAAGTTACAAATACACCTAACACTACACTATCAATAAATTAATTAAATAAATTACCTACAATTAGCTAAACTAAAATACAATTAAATAAACTAACCTATAATACAAAAAACCCCCACTAAATTACAGAAAAATAAAAAAATTTTTACAAGAAGTTTAAACTAATTAACCTAATCTAAGCCCCCTAATAAAATAAAAAAGCCCCCCAAAATAATAAAATGCCCTACCCTATTCTAAATTAAAAAATAATCAGCTCTTTTACCAGCCCTTAAAAGGGCCTTTTGCGGGGCATTGCTCCAAAGTAATCAGCTCCTTTACCTGTAAATAAAAATACAATACCCCCCCAACATTAAAACCCACCACCCACATACCCCTACTCTAACCCACCCAAACCCCCCTTAAATAAACCTAACACTAACCCCCCTGAAGATCTCCCTACCTTGAGTCGTCTTCAGTCAGCCGAGCCGAATTCTTCATCCAAGCAGAGCAAGAAGATGTCCTCTATCCGGTAGAAGTCTTCATCCAAGCGGGGCAAGAAGAGGTCCTCCATCCGGTAGAAGTCTTCATCCAAGCGGGGTCTTCTATCTTCATCCATCCGGAGCGGAGCCATCTTCCAGCCAGCCGACGCGGAGCCATCCTCTTCAACCGACGGACTAACGGCGAATGACGGTTCTTTTAAGGGATGTCATCCAAAATGGCGTCCCTCGAATTCCGATTGGCTGATAGGATTCTATCAGCCAATCGGAATTAAGGTAAGAAAAATCTGATTGGCTGATTCAATCAGTTGCTATACTGTCTGATTTCGAGACAGAAATTGTAGAGGAATTAGGAACAGAAATCTCAGAAATGACAACCAAACTGGCTAAATTCGAAACCTTAGATAATTTCAAAACCTCATACAAAAACCTAAGGGAAGAACTAGACACAAAAGAAAGAGAGATTATAAAAACAAAATGTGATAAACTTAGAAGGGATATAAAAGATTTTGAGAAAGGGAGAATATTTACATGTGACGAACAGAACTCAGATGGAGAAGAAACCTTCAACCGTCTAAAGTAGATAGAGAAAACGTGTCCATATGAATCCTCAGCTGCTGAAGATGCAGAAGAGGGCCCATCTAATAGGACACTATTAGTCTCAAGTGCTAATGAAAGACTAGCTATACTATCTCAAACTGAGTCAAAAAACGAGGTAGGTACCAAACCAAAAACAAAAGAAAAAGGAGAGGAGGGAAAATCAGGACACAACCTAAGATACAGGTCGAGGTGGGGGTATGGGAACGACAGGAACAAGGAAGACTGGTCAAAGAGACCGAGGTGGTGAAAACAACAGATTTACAGATTATTAATCTATCCAATAAAGAACTATCCCTAGACCACATTAATGTTCTGAAAAAGGGCCTCTCCTTCTCACCAACTAACAATATAGACTATTTTGAAATTATTAAAGATGTACATCTCTTTACTAGGAAAATGGCTTTAAATAAAATGTTTGCTAAACATTATGATACTAATTTAGATACACAGGCCATTATGGATCTTGTATCCCTATTAGAGAAGAATGAAAATACTAAAGGGGACACCAATGAATGGCAAAAGAAACTAGTGAAAAAATCAACCTATATGCCCCAAATCTCTCAATTCCCAGAAATAGACACTTATCAAAGAGTGGTAATCAGAGATATTCTTAAACTTCGGGATGGGAAAATAAATAACATAAGTAAACAAGAATCACAAGCCTTAAGAGAAATAGAAAAATGGGAGGATGTGGTAATTAAGGCATCTGACAAGGGAGGAAACGTGGTAATCTGGCCCACTGATTTGTATTTAATTGAAGCTAAAAAACAACTAGGGGATAAGAATTGTTACAAACCCCTATGGGGTAACCCTACACAAGATTTTCTAGCAAGCTACAATACTCCGGTAGAAGGAGCCAAGAAAGATGGAATATTGGATACTCAAGAGTATAAATTTCTCAGTGTTACAAACCCAAAAGTAGCAACACTGTATTTACTACTGAAAGTACACAAGAATCAGAAGCTACCACCAGGCAGACCAATTGTATCTGGGATGGGGAGCCTATGTGAACAGGCTTCAAGATACATTGATCTTAGACTAAGAGATATAGTACTTTCAGTTCCCTCGCATACTAGAGACACAATGGATATTCTGAACAAAATTGAAGGAATGGTCCTCGAATCTAATACTTGGCTTGCCACATGCGATGTGGAATCACTATACACATCCATATACCATAAGTGGGGGTGTCATGCCATAAGATATTTTTTGGAAATGGAGTTGAGTGCCAATACGCACAAAAATGAATTTATATTAAGTTTGTTAAAGTTTGTTCTGAGCCATAACTACTTTGTCTTCAATGATAAATTCTTTCTCCAAATGCATGGCACAGCCATGGGTACAGCATGCACTCCCACATATGCAAATATATACCTTGGTTTGTGGGAGCATGAACACGTATTTGGAGAAAAGATGGAACAACATACAGATAACATCTTATTATGGCTCAGGTATATAGATGACATTTTCATACTATGGAAAGGTGAAGAATCTCTTTTTAAACAGTTCATAAATGAACTTAACAGTAATGATCTCAATTTGAGACTAACATGTGAGATAAGTGACACAGAAGTGACCTTCCTGGATTTAACAATTTCAAGAGACATGTTTGGACAAGTACAATCCAGACTACATAGAAAGGAAACAGCTACAAATTCTATATTATCTTTTGACAGTGCACACCATCCATCCACTAAAAAGGCCATCCCGTATGGAGAATTCCTGAGAATACATCGAAACTGCTCGAATATGGACACGTTTAAGTATGAATCACAGGAACTGAAAAAAGATTGAAAAATAGAGGTTACCCTAATAGTATTCTTAAAAAAGCCGATCATAAGGCACTCCATACAGATAGGAATGACCTGCTGTTACCTAAACAAAAACAAACTAAAGACACAAGAATCAGATTTGTTGGTACTTACAATACAGCCTACAGAGAAATAACTACAATACTGAATAAACATGCTCATATATTACAAATTGATGAAGATCTAGCGAAAAATGTGGGACAAAAAATTGCAATAAGTTGGAGGAGAGCACCGACGATTAGAGACAAAGTTATGAAAAGTCATTTCATAAAGAAATCAAGCCATAGAAAGGATGGCCTGATAGGCACATACCCTTGTGGCACTTGTACATTCTGTATCTATATGACTAATGTCAAGGAAGTATCGATTTTTCCTGAAGGAACAAAGAAAATCAATGGACTATTTAACTGTAGAACATAAAATATAATTTATTGTTTGGAATGCAAAAAAATATATTGGAATGTCCACCAGGGAATTCAGGAAGAGATTGGGTGAACATCTGGGAAATATAAAAAACACCAAAAAAGACCTGGAAAAGGCTAAAAAAAATCACATATGTTGCAAAACATATCATGGATCACCATGACAGTAAATCTGAACTTAAATGTTGGATATTACAAAAACTAACACTGGGCATCAGAGGTGGGAATATAGAGAATATCCTATTGAAAGCAGAATCCAGATGGATATTCTGGTGGCAAAGCATGACACCCAATGGACTTTAATGAGATGATAACATACAGTGCTTTCTTACAATAATTGATATATCATATGACACATAACAGTCCTCTCCAACAAATATGGTGTATACACATTGCAGATTATGGAGAACAGATGAAAACAAAGAGACAAACGAATGATATATGCCCCTCTGATTACATGACTTCATCTATATATAAATTCCATAATGAGGTAGTTACATAAAGAATATTGTCATGCAAATAGGATCCAAACGAATCCTCTGGTTGCAAAGTATGACATCCAATCGACCTAATAAAATGAACACATATAGTGCCTTTTCTATAAGAAGTAACATTAATAGGGACATACGTAGAAATAGATACTTCTCCATATATGATAAATAGTCCCACCCTACTAAACGGGTTATGTATATACCATAGACCAGTTATAAACAACAGGTATAAATGATCATACAAAGGGGTGAATATCTATCTGATACTCTGTCTCCTATATATACTGTCATATATTTACTAACTAAGCTCATTTAAATACAAACTGTCATATAAATTTTAACTCAATTCATATAAACATCATTTGGAGTTTTAAATCAATAATATATGGTAATATGTGGTATATATGGTATGTATGAACATATGGTGATATGGATATACCGGCATTAGCATCACAGCCCATGTTTTGTCAGAGCATAGTATGCCTAACATCTATTTACATCATTCTCTTTATGATTCTTCATTAAACAACTATGCAAAATATTAAAAGAATTATCATACTGCCATTTTGGATAGATATACAATACCGATTCTCAGATCTGACAACCGCATTTTATTCTCTTCTTACAATAGAAACTAGAATGTAAACATATGAAGGGAATACATTGGACCTTAGGACCATACACACCATCCATTCCTCCACTTTCTATTGGTCTAGATAATGACAACGAAAACTCGTCATCCTGACACTAATTTTGCTAGGATGACACTGATAGGTCAATGCTGAATTGAACAAATGTAATCGACGTAGGATTGGTCGACGATCCTTTAAATACTTTGTGTGACGGCCGGGCCGGACGCCTCTTAAAAAGCAGTTGTTAAACGCACGTCAGGCGTTCGCACTGCTCCTCTTTGACAGCCTGTTTGTTTAGCTAAAATTAATTTGTTGGCCATTATGGCAAATTTTAACATAGAGTTTAGTTTAAATCATGACTATTAGTTACATGGTGGGCTTATTAGCTTAAGTTACATAGCGAGTAACCGTTGATATAATTTATATCTGAAACATAGTTCTGTTCGTTACCTTTAGCTATACCAGTAATTGGTTTATTTGTCTCTAACATAGCGTTATCCGATAAATATTCTGACTTTAACTTTATGATATAGCAAGCACACTCTCTATATATACTGTCTACCTGATATCTAATGCTGACATAGTAGGTTCAGGCATTTTATAGAAGACCGATGATACATTCATTACAAAGAACCATATACTTATCGGTATGCTCTATGAATCCAATAAGCACTGACATTATAAGGTCAGAATTGCTAACTATGATATTTTGACTTAACAATACTAGGCATGTATTTGACAAGCTTTGGAACAAAGTGTTATCGATAATTGTCTCTATTAAATTGTAATGCAATAGTAAGCGTACCTTATATGGACTGTCAGTCTAATACTTAACACTAACATAGTAGGCTTAGATTCTTCATGTGATAATCGTGATATAATCACCATGAAGGACCAGGTACTAACCGATATGTTTTGACACAATAACGTCTGACACGCTATACAGGAACTGTGATATATCTGCCTTGCTAATCTAACAAGTACTGACACAACAACGTCTGACACGCTATACAAGAACTGTGATAAATTTCACTTTATAATCAGCAGGATTTAATCTGACAAACTCTGAATCTATATATAGATCACAGCTTATACTTATGGGATATAACGTTTGTAACATAGCTTAAGTGTACAACCAACCACAATCCACGGATTCTACTGAGCTATAGCCCACAAACTTACCTGACATTTAAACTACTATTGAGCCTGTGATTAAAAACCTATTGTTAAAAGCTATAAACTAGGCTTTATGACACAGACTGATCACTGTGTCATATTAGAGAGGAGTTTTGTGTGTCAATCGTCACTATGACACAATTTTATTTGAACTAATTTTAGTAGTGGAACTTACCACTCTTTTTTAAGATATTATGTTTATATAAAAGTTACGTTTTAAATCACTACATAATACACCACACAAGGATACACAGAATTGTTTTTTTTCTCCTAATAAGTGTGCCATATTATTCCTCTCTTTTTCTGTCCTTTCTCCCTGAATACTAAAATGAAAGTCTGTCAAAAGAACTGAAATAAGGGGCAGTCTGCATAGGCTTAGATACAAGGTAATCACAGAGGTAAAAAGTATATTACTATAACTGTGTTGGTTATGCAAAACTTTATAATAAAGGAATTAGCTAGCTATCTTTTTAAACAATAAACAATGGAGTAGACTGTCTCTTTAAGCACTTATATGTGCATCCTTTTTCACATAGGTTGTGTTTATTTTTCTCTCAGCAGGCATGGTGTTTGAATCCTGATCCTTAAGTCACATGTAGCATATGTGCATATGCCACTGAAACAGTAATAACTTTTGCTAGATTCATTTTTGCTAGTAGAAGTATAATGCATAACTGCTTCTATTTAAAATCCTAAATGCATTCAAGCACATTTCAATTTTGACCTTTACATTAATTAACTTTTCCAGCATATCAGTGCCCAGCTAGGCTGTCTGCACTCATGGATATCCAGATTGATGTATAGTACTCAACATTTACCATCAAATCACATTGGGACAGATTATAAGAGATGGCACTGAACCTAAGCTCAGCGAAGGAGGTCAGTAGCGCAGCGATGGCAGCAATATTAAATATATATATCTATATGCTGATATACATATGTATTTTTGTGTTTATATGTGTATTTAAAAATATTAACACACACACAGTTCCCATCGAACGCAATATAAAGACACTTTTCAGTGCCGGATTTTTTCTTACATCCCAAACCCGCCAACTTTACCCAAAATACTGCCTTGTGCAGTTATTTTATTAAAAAATAAAAATGCTACCATTTTTTATTTTTTATTAAAAAAACTCAACACTGTATTATGGGTGCATTTGGGGCACATTTATAAAATTAACCAGAGATCTGATCTCTAGTTAATTTTATAAGCGCTAATTGCTACCGCGGTAGCCATAACCAGCCACTTGTAATTTTCCCATTTGCGGACATGCAATAAATTAGCGCTCCACTTGTAATCTAGCCTAATGAGCCAGTGTTAATTTATTTGTGATTAAAAATATTTGTATAAAAAAGGTTTTTTATTCCCAACAAGGAGTGCTGTGCGAGTATTGTTTTTTTCAAGTACTCAGAACTAGTCTAACATGTATATAAAAGAGCCGCAGTTGAATATGTAAAAAAATCTGTTTAATTATAAAATGCAACTGATACTTAGGTATCTATTGCTAACTGGATGAAAATATTTAGCATATAAATATCTATTTAAAACAAAATGTAATTTTTAAATTCTCCCTTTAAAGGGACATTAAACACTAAATACATGCTAGATAGAATGATGCATTCAAAGAAAAGATTAGTCCATGACTAACATGTAGATGTATTTTTTTAAAGTTTCATTAGTTGTTGAAAAAGAAAAGTTTTAGTGTCTATAATACACTGGGAGCTGCCATGTTGTAACTTGTGTTACCTTCTCTGCTGTGGCCAATTAGGGTCAGTTATAAATAGGTCACTAGAGTGTGCAGCCAATGGTTGTGCTGGATTTAACAGTGTTCTGCACTTCCATTTCTAACAGGAACTGAAAAGCTCACAATTTCAGAATGGAATTACAAGCAAAGAGGACAAAATAAATAATGAAAGTATATTGCAGAGCTGTTTTATATATACAATTTATCATTTTATATTACCATCTCAAAGTGTTTAATGTCCCTTTAAAATTGTTTTCTCAATTCTCAAGAGACTGCCCAAGGACTGAACAAAATTACAATTTAAGGGGCCGATTTATTAATGTTCAAGTGGACATGATACGATGTAGCATATCATGTCCGCCGCACGCTGTCGGCATTTATCATTGCACAAACCTGTAGATTCGCGGCCAATCGACCGCTAGCAGGAGGTGTCAATCAGCCTGATCGTATAGGATTGGGCGGATTGATGTCCGCAGCCTCAGAGCAGTTGGACCAGTTATGGAGCAGAGGTCTTTAGACAGCTGCTTCATAACTGCTGTTTCAGGCGAGCCTAAAGTTTCCCGCAGAAACAGGGGCATCAAGCTCCATTAGGAGCTTGATAATTCGGCCCCTAAATGTTTTAAAAGCATTAATTTTATTTACTGATATTTTGCAATGCAGTTTTAAAATGTGGATATGACCTATACATATAAAAAAATAACTTTACAGTTTGTTCGACTTAGTACTTATTTAAAACATTTAGGGCTCGATTACAAGTGAGAAGCAAACAGTTTTGCGCTAGCGTAATCATGTTTTTGCGAGCCATTTTAATTGTGCTGGTATTACAAGTGGAGCAAAATCTCCATTTACGCTTCAATCCTTACTGAAATCTCAGAACTGTGGTTAACTGTTTTCAGAAACTAAAAAGTTGCACAAAACACTTCAAAACTACATTACAAAGTTCAGTCACACTCATATTAACACTGTATAATAAAAATTATATAAGAAAAATATTGCACAAAAAAGTCATAAGGGCTTAAATTAGGAGATCTCGGGTGTTAGAAAAAAGGCAGGCAAAGGGCTTTAACATTGAGAGACATACATTTACAAGTCTAAAGATGATTATGTATGTACAGTCATATATAAACATATATAAACATATATAAACATATATATAAGTTTGCCATTTGCCATTAAGTAGATGAAAACATGATAAAACATATTTATGCAATATTCATATTTAATATAGATTTTAACTATGTATTTACTGTAAATCTTTCACATTTGTTAATGCAAATATGCTATGTTGTTTGTGCGATGGGTGTTAGAGTTTTTTTTTCTACAACCTTTTTTTCTACAATTCTTTCTTTGGGGAATGTGAAAATGCGATGGAGTTTGTGCAATCTCGGGTGTTAGCTGTTTTTTTTTTTCTCCATTGATTACTATGCACAAAATAAGTTTTTTTGAAACTTGTAATACGAACGCAACCTGACTAGTTCAAAAAGCTTAACACTAGCGGAGTTTTCACAATCGTGAAATAAAATACCGCACCACTTGTATCCTGGCCCTTAAGTGTCAATCATAGGGGGCCAATTTATAAAGGGCCAAAAGGCCCCTGATGCCCCTGTTTCCGCGCAAGCCTTCAGGCTCACTGGAAACAACAGTTTTGAAGCAACGGTCTTAAGACCACTTCTCCATAAATGGTCCGTCGCCTCTGAGGCTGCGGTATGTAATCCGCCCGATTCTATATAATCGGGTTGATTGACACCCCCTGCTAGCGGCTGATTGGCTGCGAATCTCGGCATTCAGCGATGTCTGTCGGACATGATACACTACAGCGTATCATGTCGGACAGACATTGATAAATCGGCCCCATAGTCTATTGGCTGAGGCTTTATTTGTTTCTTTTTCTGTCTGAAAAGTCCACATTTTGATGCAATTACAATACCATGTTTCATACATAAAAGACCTACGGCTAGATTTAGAGTTTGGCGTTAGCCGTCAAAACCAGCGTTAGAGGCTCCTAACGCTGGTTTTGGGCTACCGCTGGTATTTAGAGTCTTGTAGGTAAGGGTCTAACGCGACTTTTCAATACCGCAGATCCCCCTACGCCATTTGCGTATCCTATCTTTTCAATGGGAAACGCCGGTATTTAGAGTCTTGGCTGAAGTGAGCGTTAGAAATCTAACGACAAAACTCCAGCCGCAGAAAAAAGCCAGGAGTTAAGAGCTTTTTGGGCTAACGCCGGTTCATAAAGCTCTTAACTACTGTTCTCTAAAGTACACTAACACCAATAAACTACCTATGCACCCCTAAACCGAGGTCCCCCCACATCGCCGCCACTCTAATAATTTTTTTTAACCCCTAATCTGCCGACCGCACACCGCCGCCACCTATGTTATCCCTATGTACCCCTAATCTGCTGCCCCTAACACCGCCAACCCCTATATTATATTTATTAACCCCTAATCTGCCGCCCCCAACGTCGCCGCTACCTTACCTACAATTATTAACCCCTAATCTGCCGACCTGACCTCACCGCTACTATAAAAAAGTTATTAACCCCTAATCCGCCTCACTCCTGCCTCAATAACCCTATAATAAATAGTATTAACCCATAATCTGCCCTCCCTAACATCGCCGACACCTAACTTCAAGTATTAACCCCTAATCTGCCGACCTGACCTCACCGCTACTATAATAAATGTATTAACCCCTAAAGCTAAGTCTAACCCTAACACTAACACCCCCCTAAGTTAAATATAATTTAAATCTAACAAAATAAATTAACTCTTATTAAATAAATTATTCCTATTTAAAGCTAAATACCTACCTGTAAAATAAACCCTAATATAGCTAGAATATAACGAATAATTATATTGTAGCTATTTTAGGATTTATATATATTTTACAGGCAACTTTGTATTTATTTTAACCAGGTACAATAGCTATTAAATAGTTAAGAACTATTTAATAGCTACCTAGTTAAAATAATTACAAAATTACCTGTAAAATAAATCCTAACCTAAATTACAATTAAACCTAACACTACACTATCAATAAATTAATTAAATAAAATACCTACAATTAAATCTAACACTACACTATCAATAAATTAATTACATGAAATACCTACAAATAAATACAATTAAATAATAAATAAATATTACAACAATCTAAGCCCCCTAATAAAATAACAAAGCCCGCCAAAATAAAAAAATGCCCTACCCTATTCTAAAATTAAAATAGAAAAGCTCTTTTACCTTACCAGCCCTTAAAAGGGCCTTTTGCGGGGCATGCCCCAAAGAATTCTGCTCTTTTGCCTGGAAAAAAAACACAATACCCCCCCCCCAACATTACAACCCACCACCCACATACCCCTAATCTAACCCAAACCCCCCTTAAATAAACCTAACACTAAGCCCCTGAAGATCTTCCTACCTTATCTTCACCACACCGGGTATCACCGATCCATCCAGGCTCCGAAATCTTCATCCAAGCCCAAGCGGGGGCTGGAGATCCATGTTGGGGGGGGGGGGTATTGTGTTTTTTTTCCAGGCAAAGGAGCTGAATTCTTTGGGGCATGCCCCTCAAAAGGCCCTTTTAAGGGCTGGTAAGGTAAAAGAGCTTTTCTATTAATTTTAGAATAGGGTAGGGCATTTTTTTATTTTGGGGGTCTTTGTTATTTTATTAGGGGGCTTAGAGTAGGTGTAATTAGCTTAAAATTGTTTTATTATGGTTGTAATTATTTTTTTTATTTTTTGTAACTTAGCTTTTTTTATTTTTTGTACTTTAGTTAGTTTATTTAATTGTATTTATTTGTAGGTATTTTAGTTAATTAATTTATTGATAGTGTAGTGTTAGATTTAATTGTAGGTATTTTATTTAATTAATTTATTGATAGTGTAGTGTTAGGTTTAATTGTAACTTAGGTTAGGATTTATTTTACAGGTAATTTTGTAATTATTTTAACTAGGTAGCTATTAAATAGTTAATAACTATTTAATAGCTATTGTACCTGGTTAAAATAATTACAAAGTTGCCTGTAAAATAAATATTAATCCTAAAATAGCTACAATATAATTATAATTTATATTGTAGCTATATTAGGGTTTATTTTACAGGAAAGTATTCAGCTTTAAATAGGAATAATTTATTTAATAAGTTAGATTTAAATTATATTTAACTTAGGGGGGTGTTAGTGTTAGGGTTAGACTTAGCTTTAGGGGTTAATACATTTATTATAGTACCGGTGAGGTCCGGTCGGCAGATTAGGGGTTAATACTTGAAGTTAGGTGTCAGCGATGTTAGGGAGGGCAGATTAGGGGTTAATACTATTTATTATAGGGTTAGTGAGGCGGATTAGGGGTTAATACATTTATTATAGTAGCGGTGCGGTCCGGTCGGCAGATTAGGGGTCAATTATTGTAGGTAGCTGGCGGCGACATTGTGGGGGGCAGATAAGGGGTTAATAAATATAAAATAGGGGTCGGCGGTGTTAGGGGTAGCAGATTAGGGGTACATAGGTATAATGTAGGTTGCGGCGGTGTACGGAGCGGCAGATTAGGGGTTAAAAAAAATACGCAGGGGTCAGCGATAGCGGGGTCGGCAGATTAGGGGTTAATAAGTGTAAGGTTAGGGGTGTTTAGACTCGGGGTACATGTTAGGGTGTTAGGTGCAGACTTAGGAAGTGTTTCCCCATAGGAAACAATGGGGCTGCGTTAGGAGCTGAACGCTGCATTTTTGCAGGTGTTAGGTTTTTTTTCAGCTCAAACGGCCTCATTGTTTTCTATGGGGGAATCGTGCACGAGCACGTTTTTGAAGCTGGCCGCGTCCGTAAGCACCGCTGGTATTGAGAGTTGCAGTGGCGGTAAATATGCTCTACGCTCCCTTTTTGGAGCCTAACGCAGCCCTTCTGTGAACTCTAAATACCAGCGGTATTTAAAAGGTGCGGGGGAAAAAAAGCCAGCGTTAGCTACGCAGGTCGTTACCGACAAAACTCTAAATCTAGACGCTAGTTTTACTATGGGACCTAAAAATACTCTGCAATCAAAATCTGTTTTCAAGAGACTTTTCAACACCCCTGTTCGAGACCAGTTTTGCCTTTTCAAATATAACACCTAGAGGCACTTAATAAAGCTCAAAAATGGCCTTCTGAAAACTTTTGTAAGTATTCAAAGACTATTTGGAATCATTCTATAATATTGCAAATGTGCAAGAAACTCTGAAATGGCCACAGGAGACGTTTTAGTGGTTTCTTTGAATACATGGTATTGATTCACTAAAACTCTATTCATCACTATTTTATAGTCCTTCAGCTGTGGCCAGAGCACACATTTATATATGTACATTTGTTGAGTAAGTAATATCCTGTATAGTTAAGAGGATCTGAAGGTAAAATGAAATAATGATCCCAACAGCTACAAATGGGGTAGAAGATTCTCTTTATGTTAATGTTTGTTTCTGCTGGCTTCTAACAACCTGATCAGTTTTGCATTGATAGTTTCCTAAAAGATTGTGCTTGACCCCTTAGTCAGATTAAAAGAATATTGTAGATGATAAGATCAGAAATTTTGAGATGATCTGCTTTTATATTTAGACAAAGTTAGGGTCTCAGTGGGGCATCTGTCTTGTTGCTTAAGAAAAGGAATATGTCTACTTAAAATTGTCTTACAGTTATTTAAGTGCAAATCTGATTACTCTGTACAGCTATGCATAGGCTATGTTGATTCTTAAGTAGGGAGTTTGGAGTGACCTGTCTTTCAGCACGTAGGTTAAACATACAACAACTGAATCTCATATAACTTGTGATGCTAATGATGGAAAACTGGTCTTAAATATGTCTGTATGATTCAAATATTAAGGGTCAGATTGCAAGTGGCACAGCAAGTGCATTTGCTATATTGCTGGACCACACTACCATTAGTGAGCGACTTGATATCAGAAGTCCATGGTAAAGTGTGTTAAACAGAAAAGAGTTTGCACGACTGACAACGCTCGAGTCTATACCTATACTTTCAATGGATATCGCAAATGCGCTTATTTGCGCTTGTACAAGTTGAAAATTATACTTTAAGCTTGAGCAAAAGCCGAAACTGCACTAGAATATTTAGCGCAACTTCAGACCTGGGCCTCTATTTATCAAGCTGTCAACCGCAAATACGCTGGAATTCCACAGCGTATTTGTGGCGAGCCTGATTCACCGTAGTTATCAAACCCTACAGACTGGCAAAAGTAGAATATAGTGACGTAACATACGATCCGCCAGACTCAGTCCGACACAGATCAATGCTTACATCACTACCATGTTCGCTGCTGCCCAATATCCCATTGATTCCTATGGTAAAAGTCTACACCTAACACCCTAACATGTACCCTGAGTCTAAACACCCCTAATCTGCCCCCCTACACTACCGCCACCTACATTATATTTATTAACCCCTAATCTGCCCCCCTACACCGCCGCCACCTACATTATACTTATTAACCCCTAAACCGCCACTCCCGGACCCCGCGGCAATTCTAATAAATGTATTAACCCCTAAACCGCCGCTCCCTGACCCCGCCGCCACCTACATTATACCTATTAACCCCTAATCTGCCACCCCCTATACCGCCTCCACCTACATAAAGTTATTAACTCCTATCCTGCCGATCCCGGACCCCGCCGCAACTAAATAAATGGATTAACCCCTAAACTGCCGCTCCCGGAGCCCACTGCCACCTACATTATATTTATTAACCCCTAATCTGCAACCCCCTACACCGCCGCCACTATAATAAACATATTAACCCCTAAACCTAAGTCTAACCCTAAACCTAACACCCACTAACTTAAATATAATTTAAATAATTCTAAATAAATATTCTTATAATTAACTAAATAATTCCTATTTAAAACTAAATACTTACCTATACAATAAACCATAAGATAGCTACAATATAACTAATAATTACATTGTAGCTATCTCAGGGTTTAATTTTATTTTACAGGCAAGTTTGTATTTATTTTAACTAGGTAGAATAGTTATTAAATAGTTATTAACTATTTAATAACTAACTAGCTAAAATAAATACAAAAGTACCTGTAAAATAAAACCTAACCTAAGTTACACTTAACACTACACTATAATTAAAATAATTAAATAAAATATTCTATTTTTCTTTACAGGGAAAAGAGCTGATCACTTTGGGGCAATGCCCCGCAAAAGGCCCTTTTAAGGGCTATTTGTAATTTAGTATAGGTTAGGGCTTTTTATTATTTTGGGGGGCTTTTTTATTTTATTAGGGGGATTAGAGTAGGTGTAATTAGTTTAAAATTCTTGTAATTATTTTTTTATTTTCTGTAATTTAGTGCTTATTTGTTTTTTGTTCTTTAGTTTATTTTATTTAATTGTAATTAGTTGTATTTAATTGTAGTTAATTTATTTAATTATTTTAATTATAGTGTAGTGTTAGGTGTAATTGTAACTTTGGTTAGGTTTTATTTTACAGGTACTTTTGTATTTATTTTAACTAGGTAGCTATTAAATAGTTAATATCTATTTAATAACTATTGTACCTAGTTAAAATAAATACAAAGTTGCCTGTAAAATAAAAATAAATCCTAAACTAGATACAATGTAACTATTAGTTATATTATAGCTATCTTAGGGTTTATTTTATAGGTAAGTATTTGTTTTTAAATAGGAATAATTTAGTTAATGATAGGAATATTTATTTAGAGTTATTTAAATTATATTTAAGTTAGTGGGTGTTAGGTTTAGGGTTAGACTTAGGTTTAATAACTTTATTATATTGGCGGCGGTGTAGGGGGGGCGGTGTAATGTAGGTGGCTGTGGGCTCTGGGAGCGGCAGTTTAGGGGTTAAACAATTTATTTAGTTGCGGCGGGGTCCGGGATTGGCAGGATAGCGGTTAATAACTTTATGTAGGTGGCGGCGGTATAGGGGCGGCAGATTAGGGGTTAATAGGTATAATGTAGGTGGCAGCGGGGTCCGGGAGCGGCGGTTTAGGGGTTAATACATTTATTAGAGTTGCGACGGGGTCCGTGAGCGGCGGTTTAGGGGTTAATAAGTTTATTTAGTTGCGGGGGGCTCCGGGAGTGGTGGTTTAGGGGGTAAAACAGTATAGTATAGTGTGGGTGCTTAGTGACAGTATAGCAAGAAAGCTGTGAAAAAGCTGAAGAGCAGCGAGATCGATGACTGTTAGTTATCAACAGTCCGCTGCTCTTCGCACCGTACTTGGTGCGCAGGTTTTTGACAGCTTTCTTGATAAATTTGGCGAACGTATTCAGGTCCATGGCAGCAATGTTAGGCGATCTTAGGCGAGCGTATTGGTGCCGTCGAATGCAAGAAAGTCGACGGCTTGATAACTAGAGGCCCTGAAATAAACTGTAAGGGTTAAAAAATTTTTTGCACAAAACACATTAAATTAAAGTATTACACACACGTATACATTTGTATCAAAAAATATAATAATAATATTAATAAAATATGTTTTAAATCAATTCGGACAATATCACCAACTCCACTGGCAGAAATGCAGCACCAAACCAGGACAGACCCTCCACCATGTTTTATTGAAGGCCGCAAACACTCATTCTTTCATCTCTCTCCAACACCTCTTCTTACATATTGTGGACGATTGGACCCAAAAAGGTCAAACTTGGATTTGTCACTCCATAATACTCTTTTCCACTGATCTTCAATCCAATCTTTGTGAGCTTTAGCATATCTTAGCCTTTTCACCCTGTTCCCTTTCCAAAAAAGGGGTTTCTTGGCTGTTAGCCTTCCACAAAGACCATTTCTGATCAAGCTTCTTCAGACTGTAAAAGGGTCAGCTTGGCATCCTGATGAAGCTGCCAGATGCTAAGCCAGGTCCTTGATGGACTTATTCCGGTCTCTCAAATTAAAAAACTGTGAGACACTTGTCATCAGATTTTGTAAGTTTTCGTGGCCTTATAGTCCTTTTTTGTACTTGACTTCTCCTGATTCTTCAAATTTATTTATAACAGTTTGAATACCAAATCTTGAGTATCCAGTTTGTTTGCTGATTTCCCTTTGAGAGTGGCCTTGCTGACACAAAAGTATGATTTTATGTCTGTCAAATTCTGTGATCTTTGGCATTTTAAATGGAATGATGTGATTGAAAGTTGGTCTTATTAGAAAGCTTTCAATGAATTAAACTCATATCACATTTGTATTTAATGCTCAAGCATGTCTTGCACCTGGTGTAATAGACCTTTTCCACAGCAGTAATTTTGACATAAAATAGTAGAACAAATACATGTGTTAGCAATTAAGGGGAGGTCACACTAAATACTTGCTACTTTAGCCTTTATAAGCATTTTTTTCAGTTATTCCAATACTGCATACAAATATCCTGTATTTTCTGGCTATATTCTAATAAAGAGATTGAGAAATAATATATATTGTCATTATATATATGTATAGATATGTGTGTGTGTATATATATATATATATATATATATATATATGTGTGTGTGTGTGTATATCTATGTATGTATATATATATACAAATATATATATATATATATGTGAGTGTATATGTGTACACATTTATTTATGTGTTTTTATGTGTAAATATGTATGTGCACTTAAATACAAATGTATACACTTATACACACACACACACTATACTGTGTATATATAAATATATATATATATATATATATATATATATATATATATATATATATATATATATTACAGGGCTCAAAATATCAAGCCCTAAGCTACTTGCCAGCCCAAAATGTAACTCGCCATTTATAATCCCACCCCCTACCCCGCCCCCACCACACCCAGTAACCCTTATGTTTAGCCTTATTGTGCAATAATTTTTTAATATAGTTTTTGTTTTATACCATAAAATTATTATTATTAAATAATGATACTTACAGTAATCAATTAACAAAAATAAGTGCGTAGCAACATCAACTAAGGTTCTGGGGAAGACAACAGCTGGATAGAAAAAGGAAGTTGTTGAACTGAGAGAAAGCAGATATTGTTGACATATACTGTATGCAAGGTCATAGCAGACCTGGAGATATTGTTTTATAACTATCATTTCTCATCTATCTTTCTCCACTCCCTATTGTCTTCAATCTCTCTTTTTACCTCCTCCCTTCTCTCTCAGGCTATAACTTCTCTTTACACTCTTTCTCTCCTCTCTCTTTTTTTTTCTTCACTCTTTCTTAACATTATCTTTTTCTCCACTTTCACTTATCCACTCCAATCTCTATCTGCCTCTGTTTGCCCTCTCAGAAGTAACAGTCTAAACACTAATGGGGTTTTTACAGCCCTAGATGAATAACATATCCTTGCCCTTTCATGGATATTTAATATCCCTTTAGATAATATTTGCAGACATTCACTCACTAACTTTTACTCGCCACTGTTAATATTACACTCGCCAATGGCTAGTGGGCTAGTGGAAATTTTGAGCCCATATATATATATATTTATATATATATACAGTCATGGCCTAAAAAATTGGCACCCCTGCATTTCTGTCGGATAATGCACCACTTCGCCCAGAAAATTGTTGCAATTATGAATGGTTATGCATTCTCAAGTTTATTTATTTTATTTGTATTGGTATTATACAAAAAAGTGGAGAAAAAAAGCCAAATCTGACACATTCCATGCAAAACTCCAAAAATGGACTGGACAAAATTTTTGGAACCCACAATTTAATATTTGGTAGCACATCCCTTGTAAAGAAATAACTGAAATCAATCGCTTCCTGTAACCATCAATGAGTTCCTTACACCTCTCCTCTGGAATTTTTGACCACTCTTCTTTCGCCAACTGCTCCAGGTCTCTCAGATTGGAAGGGTTTCTTTTCCCAACTGCTGTTAGGAGAACTCTCCACAGGTGCTTTATGGGATTAAGATCTGGACTCATTGCTGGCCAGTTCAGTACCCTCCAGTACTTTGTCTTATACCATTTCTGGGTGCTTTCAAATGTGTGCTTTGGGTCATTGTCCTGCTGTAAGACCCATGACCTCTGACAGAGACCCAACTCTCTGACACTGGATCTTACATTGCACCACAGAATTATTTGGTAGTCTTCAGATTGACTGTAGGGACTGTATTCTTTTCTTTAAACGCCTCATTTCTTTTTCTGAAAACAGTAGAATGATGGGCTTTACCAAAAAGCTGTAATTTTGTTTCATCTGTCCCCAGCACATTTTCCCAAAAGAATTTTGGCTTCCTCAGGTAAGTTTTAGCAAACTCCAATCTGCCTTTTTTATGTTTCTGTGTCAGCAGAGGGGTCCTCCTGGGTCTCCTACCATAGCATCCCTTTTCATTAAGATGGTGACATATAGTGCAAGCTGACACATTTGTACCCTGTGCCTGAAGGTCAGCTTGAATTTGTCTGGAAGTTGATCGAGGTTCTTTATCCACCATTCGAATAATCCTTTGTTGCAATCTTTGATCAATCTTTCTACAGTGCCATGGGCTGTAAACTTCTTGACAATGTTGCGCACAGTGAATACAAGAACATTATAATCTCTGGAGATGGACTTGTAACCTTGAGATTGTCCATGTTTTGCCACAATTTTTGTTCTCAAATCCTCAGACAATTCTTTGCTGCTCTTTCTCTTCTCCATGCTCAGTGTGGCACACAGAGACACACAACAGTCAAATTTTCACGACTTTAACTGGTTGCCGGTGTGATTTCTATATTGTCAGCACCTGTTAATTGATACAGGTGAGTTTAATTACAAATTGCAGGAGTATCAAAAACTTGGAATGCAATTATATCTTACAATTTTGAGAAGGTGCCAATAATTTTGTCCAGTCCATTTTTGGAGTTTTGCTTGGAATGTGTCAGATTTGGCTTTTTATTCTCTATTTTTTTGTGTCATACCAATACAAACAAAAGAAATACACATGTGAATGCCTAAACATTTGTAATTGCAACAATTGTCTGGGCGAAGTGGTGCATTATCTGACAGAAATGCAGGGGTGCCAATATTTTTGGCCATGACTTTATATGTATACACACTTTTGATCCCTTTTCCTATCACACCTTGAAACGTGTAATATCATTTTTATTCATTTTTAATGTGTTTTAATGTGCTTTGGATAGAAATACTTTATATATCTATGTTCTTCACTCAAAAAAAAAAAGATCTTTAAAAAAAACAAAAAAATCTATGTATTATATACTAGGCGATAAGCCTGCCCAGAGGCAGTCTATGTTTAAAACATTACAACCCCCAAAGGTGATAGTACAAATACTAAAAAATGTAAATTACAGAAAAAAATAAACAAAGCTATCCAAAATAAAAAAAAAATAACCTAAATTAATACCCCTATAAAAATAAAAATTCCCCCCCAAATAAAAACACCTCCTAATCTATCAATAAACTACCTATAGCCCTTAAAAGGTCCTTTTGTAGGTCATTGCCCTAAAGAAATCAGCTCTTTTACATGTAAAAATCACAAAGTACCCCCTAACAGTAAAACACTCCACCCAATCAACCCCCACAAAATAAAAAAAACTAATTCTAAAAAAGCCTAAGCTACCCATTGCCCCTAAAGGGGCATTTGTATGGGCATTGGCCTTAAAAGGGCAATCAGCTCTTTTACTGCCCTTAAAAGGGCAATCATCTCTTTTACAGCCCTAAAAAACCTAATCTAAAAAAACACACCCAAAAAATAAAACAAAAGCCTAAAACTAAGCCCAAAATAGGTACTCACCGTTTCTGACGTCCGGCAGTAAAGGTCTTCTTCCAGGCCACTCCATCATCTTCTATCTTCATCTGAAGCGAAGGCAGCGTAGAGTGGTCTTCCCAGATGCGCGGATCCGGAGCGGCAGTTCTCAGCGGCGGTTCTCATGCGGTCCTCAGCGATGGTCTGCAGCAGCAGCAATCCTCAGCGGCGTGGAGACTCCTCTTTATCCGATCTCCGGCGTACACAGAAAATGGAATGCAAGGTACCGCATTCAATTTGGGGTGCCTTGCATTCCTATTGGCTGAAATTTTAAATTCAGCCAATAGGATAAGGTATTTTAGGGGGATTTTTTATTTTCATAGGAATTAAGTTTAATCTTTTTAATTTTTGATAATTTTGTTTATTTTTTTCTGTAATGTTAGACTTTTTTATTTCTTGTAATGTTAGATTAATGTTTTGTAATTTAATGTTAGGATTTTTTATTGTAATTGTAATTTAGTAGTAATTGGGGTTAATTTAGGGGGTGTTAGGTTAGGGAGCTTTGTAATTAAGTTAGTTATTAGCGTTGTGGGGGGTTGGTGGTTTAGGAGTTAATAGGTTAATTATGTTTATTGCGATGTGGTGGGTTGGCGGTTTAGGGGTTAATAGGTTAATTAGGTTTATTGCGATGCGGGGTTTGTCGGTTTAGGGGTTAATATTATAATTTGTTAGTTGGCATTGTAGGGTAATTTTTTTCTTAATACCTTGAGTGGGCGTTTTTTTTTATTATTATTTCTTGCGGGCGGTTATGTGTTTTTTCGTTATTTTGTGCGGGCGGTTTCTTTTCTTTTTTTTAAGGCTTTGTTTGCCTATGCTGCATCCAGGTGGATTACAAAAATGGCAGGGTGATGAAAGAATCCACATTTCTTTTAGGATGTGTGCGCAACTGGCGACGGCGCCAGACGCGTTGCAAACATATAGTATAGATATTAATTGTATAAAAAGAATATTTTCTTCTATGTGAAGAAATGTGAAGTATTCCTAACTCACTTTGGGCCAGATAACAAATGGAGAGGTATTTAACACTCCCGCTCGCGCACTAATCCGCAAGAAGTAATCTTTTTGCATGCGTAGGGAAGCGTTCGTATTACAAGTTTAAGTAAATTGTATTCACACAAGAGTTATCCCGATGCGCACAAAAAGCTGAACTTGAGATTGCGTGTGCATTCATTTATTCCCCTATAGAAGTCAAAGGAGCAAAACATTTTTTTTAAAAAACTAACTCCCTACTTGCACTCAATCCTGATTGCATATTCTCAAGTGTGCTAGCTCAACAGGAAATTAATATTTCACATTCCAATGTTCTTCACCTAGATGAATATGTTACAAACACGATTATAGTATAGATATTAATTCTATAAAAAGAATATTTTCTTCTATGTGAAGAAATGTGAAGTATTACTAACTCACTTTGGGCCAGATAACAAATGGAGCGGTATTTAACACTCCCACTCGTGCACTAATCCGCTAGAAGTAAGCTTTTTGCGTGCGTAGGGTAGCGTTCGTATTACAAGTTTAAGTAAATTGTATTCACACAAGAGTTATCCCGATGCGCGCAAAAAGCTGAACTTGAAATTGCATGTGCATTCATTTATTCCCCTATAGAAGTCAAAGAAGCAAATATTTTTTAAAAAAGACTAAGTCCCTACTTGCACGCAAACCTGATTGCATATTCTCAAATGCGCTAGCTCAACAGGAAATTAATATTTCACGTTCCAATGTTCTTCACCTAGATGAATATGTTCAATTTATTCATAAATACATTTTTCTACATATTTGGTAAAATATATATATGCATACCTATATGTATACATGATTATATATAAATATGTATTTGTGTGTGTAAGTTTTGATAATATAGAAGTGGATGTGCGGCAATATTCTGTTTTGTGTAATTATTTGGTTGGTTGCTTGCACCCCTAAGAAATAATATTAATAAAATAATTTTGTAAGGTGTGCAGAAATATTTGTATTTGTATTTAAAGGAAGACGAACCATCTTCATGTGTAAGATCAGAAAGAGCCTTATGTCTTGTATCAGCAGGTATACACTATTTAGTAAGTTAAACACTTGGACTATGACCTAGAAAGCTCTAAATATATATGGTATTGTTACACTAGGGGAACCAGAGTATGTGTAAACGTTACCCTAGTGCTTTGCTTTATGCCTGTCGTGAGTTTGTCAGTTCTACTTCTCAGTTAGTAGCTAACTAACAATTCACTAGGCAATAGCTACAAAAGGCAGTGAACACAGTGAAAAAAATGATTGTGCCAAAATTCCTTAGTAGTAATAAAGGAGTGAGCCGTTATCAAAGACTAAGTCAGGAGCTTTAGTACAATACCTCTTATTACAGTTGCGACGGCAAACACTTGAATGTAATTAAAAGATCTGACCTGGATGTTTTGGAGGTAGAGACCTTGAGTTGAGAAGCCTCATCCGATGCAAACTGTGTGCGGAGAAGCTGACAGCGTGAGAGGTAGGGAGAGACGCACTCGTCTGCTGCTGATGACGTAGGATGCAGCGTGAGGTTGAGTGTCTCAGCTGTTGGGTTGTGAGTACGGCAGAGGAGGTGGCGGTAGAAAGATGTCACTACTTGCGAGTAGTGAATAACACAAACTGCAATAATCTGTGAGACTGGATTCAGAGATCTCAGAGGTAAACAAATTTGTTGTAGTACAATCTGATGATAGAAAACTCAATTAACCAGCACCCTTACATAGCCCCCTCCATAAGGAACCACATCGAGGGTCAATGCCTGGGACGATCTGGGTTACGTCTATGATAAAGGGAAACCAACCGAGGAGCTGAAACATTCGAAGCTGGTTCCCAAGAATCATCTTCATGGCCAAACCCTTTCCAATGAATAAGATAGAAGAGAACTCCACGGCGGATGCGAGAATCCAAAATGCTATGCACCTCGTATTGCACATCAGGATCAACTGCAAGAGTAGGATCCACCATCACAGATCCAGCCGAAGGTGAAACACAAGGCTTGATCAGAGAGACGTGAAACGTTGGATGGACCTTGAAGGAGGATGGGATTTGCAAGGTGACTGTAGCAGGGTTGTTGACACAGAGGATGAGGTACGGTCCCATGTAGAGCTTGCCCAATTTCCTACAGGGGTAGGAAATACTGAGGTTTTTAGTAGAGAGCCATACATATTGACACACTGAGTATTGGGGGCTAGCTCGATGGCGTAAATAGTAGTATTTTTGCTGGGAAGCTTGAGCCTGGAGGATATTATCACGTACAGAGGTAAACAAGGCCGAGATGTCATTGACGAGGTCGTTAACCTGAAGACAAGGTGTGTCAATCCTTGGGAGCAAGGTAAATTGTGGGTTCAAACCATAATTAATGAAAAAAAGGAGAAAAGCCAGTAGTAGAGCTTTTATTATTATTATATGTGAATTCGGCTAGGGGTAGGTAGGTAGCCCAAGTATCCTGTTGATGAGAGCAGAAACAGTGTAAATACTGCTCAAGCCATTGATTGACCCTCTCAGTCTGCCCATTAGTCTGAGGATGGTACGCGGTACTGAGTTTCTGATCGATGTGCAGAGCCTTACATAAGTGTCTCCAGAACTTAGATGTGAACTGGGACCCACGGTCTCTGATAAATGTCTTAGGTATGCCATGTAACCATATGATATGTTGGAGGAACAAATCACACGTTAGTTTAGAAGTGGGTAAAGATGCAATAGGAATAAAGTGTGCCATCTTCGAGAATAAATCTGTGACAACTAATATGGTAGTGAAAGTGTTAGAAACAGGGAGGTCAACAATGAAGTCCATCGAAACTACTTCCCATGGATAATGAGGCACTGGAAGAGGATGCAGGAGTCCCATCGGAAGTTGTCTCAAATGCTTGGAGGTGGCACAAACCGTACAACTGGAGAGAAAGTCTTTAAGATCTCAAAGTAAGGTGGGCCACCAGAATGAACGTTTGAGGAGTTCAGTAGTTTTTTCCTTCCCCATATGTCCTGCCAAGGGTGAGTCGTGTACTGATCTAAGGACTGAAGGTCTTAATGATAGGGGAATGTATAACTTTCCATCCTTGTGGATCAGGCCATCTGAGTTTTGGATGACATCTGTATGAGGCACCGATGGATCGGTGGCAATTGCATCCCTGAGCATAGGGACCAGATTGGTGAGAACACCTATAATACAGTCCTTAGGAATTACAGTAGAGGGTACACTAACGGTTGTCGATTTATGTCCCTGTCTAGAAAGGGCATCAGCCTTACCGTTCTTGGTTCCTGGCCAGTAGGTGATGACATATTGAAAACGGGAAAAATATAGGCTCCATCTTAATTGTCTGGAGGATAAGGTCCGGTTGGATTGCAGATATTGCAGGTTTTTATGGTCAGTATATATGACCGTGGGCTGAGTGGCACCTTCCAACAAGTGCCGCCAGTGGTCAAATGAGCACTTTATTGCGAGCAATTCCTTCTCACCCACCGGGTAGTTCAATTCTGCTGGTTGCATAAGCGTGGAGAAGAAGGCAACTGGATCGAAAGGATCCTTAAAGGATTTCGTTTGTGAAAGAATTACCCCGATGGTGAAATCCTAGGCATCGACTTCCATTATGAACTGTTTGTCCAAATCAGGGTACTGCAGGATTGGTGCTGAGGTAAATTTTGTTTTTAGGAAGTCAAAAACTGATTGAGTCTGGCTAGTCCACTTGAAGGTTTGGTTTAGTTTTGTGAGATCTGTTAAGGGTTTGGTGATGACAGCGAAACCAGGTACAAATTTCCTATAAAAGTTAGAAAAACCCAAGAAACGTTGCACTTCTTTTTTTGTGTGGGGGACAGGCCAGTCTAAGATGGCTTGAACCTTATCACTTTGCATCTTAATACCTAATGGAGAGATTTCATATCCCAGAAAGGTTATTTCACTAGATTCAAATATACATTTCTCGAGTTTAGCATACAGATTATTTTTTCTTAACCTGGAGAGCACTTCTCTTACATGTATTCTATGTTGGTCAAGATTTTGGGAAAAGATCAAAATATTGTCTAAATAGACTACTAGGTACACATCCAGTACATCCCTAAAAAGGTAATTGATTAGACATTGAAATGTTGCTGGAGCGTTGCATAATCATAATGGCATCACCGTATATTCGAACAGACCATATCTGGTCCGAAAAGCAGTGAGCCATTCGTCACCAGCTCTCATTTGTATGAGATTATAGGCACCCCGGAGATCCAATTTAGTGAATACCGAGGCACCCCTTAATCTTTCTATCAGCTCAGGAATTAGCGGGAGAGGGTATCTGTTTTTTCTTGTATGCCTTTTAAGCTCCCTATAATCGATAATAGGTCCATCTTTGTTGGTAACGAAAAATATACCAGCTCCAGCAGGGATTGTACTGGGTCTAATAAACCCCTTCCTGAGATTTTCATCGATGTAATTTTTTAGGTGTTCTAATTCAGGCTTAGAAAGGGGGTATACATGACCATATGGGATTGTGACCCCAGGGAGTAGGTCAATAGGGCAATCGTAGGCCCTGTGGGGTGGTAGGCTTTCAGCGTCTTTTTTATTAAAGACATCGTAGAAGTCTGAATATTGTGTGGGTAATGTACAATCATCTACTTGTAACAAAACTTGATTAGATGTAACTTGGCTAGAGTTATTGGAAGTGGGAAATGTAAGACTAAGGTCGTTCCAATTAATATGAGGTTTATGTGTACATAACCAATTAATTCCAAGTATGGCATCAAACATAGGAGATGGTATAACATCAAAAGTGAGTGTTTCAGTGAGTAGTGTACATTAAGTTACCTGGAGAGAGATGGTCTGATGTGTGACAGGACCAGAAGAAAGTAAAGAGCCATCAAAGACCTTAACAGAGACTGGATTTTGCTTGCACAAAACAGGAATTTTATTTCTTTTCACAAAACTATGATCAACAAAATTCCTACAAGATCCAGTATCTACAATTGCATCAGTGGTTATCCTGGAGTGATCCCACTGCAAAAGAAAAGGGATAGTTATGTATGAAGTTTTGACTGTTTTGGTCAAGAAAGATACTGCTGGTCTATGTGACCTACCCTTCTTTATTTTGGAGAGGACAGGACAGTCCTTAACTTCATGAGTGGGACAAGCGCAATACATACACAGACTGTGTAACTTCCTCCTGGAATTTTCCTGAGGTGTCAGGGGCCCCTTAATAAACCCTATGTCCATAGGTTGAGGACTTTCTTTTGCTTGATAAGTAGGAGCCAAGAAGTAACTCTTAGAGCTACCAGCCTTTTCAGAACGTCGTTCTCTGAGGCGTCTATCTATGTTTATGGTGAGAGTAAAGAAGTCTTCCAAAGAATCAGGGATCCCTGTGCATGACAGTTCGTCCTTAATCTCTTCAGACAAGCCTAAGCGGAACTGTGTCTTGAGAGAAACTTCATTCCACTCTGAATCTCGGGAAGAGATTTTAAACTATGTAATATATGTCTCCACAGGGTTCCTCCTCTGTTTCAGAGACCTGAGTGTATTTTCCGCAGAGACCTGCTTAAAGGGGTCATCATATAGTGCAGACATCTGATTAAAGAACGTAGAGAGGGATCCCAATATGGAATCATGACTCTCATAGAACGTGTCTGCCCAGGTCCTAGGCTCCCCCCTCAGGTACGAAATTACAGTAAGCACTCTTACTCTTTCAGAGGGGTAGGTCCTTGGCATCATTTCGAAGAGCAGCATGCAGGAATTCCTGATCTCTCTGAAACGTGATCGGTCTCCAGAGAACTTCTCTGGGGGGGGGAGACCAAGGGTTCTGGGGGTGTTTCTGTAACTGTGGGTTTGGGAGCAAGTACCTCCCTTAGACAGGCTTTTAAGGCCTGATTTTCCACTTGTAACTCATGGAATGAATTGGATAATGTATCCATTCTATCTAAGAGAACCTACATTTTGTTACTCAGAGGCTCTTGTTCCATATTTGTTTTTGAACAATAAAGCAGGAATTAACTGTGTGAAAATCAACACTAATTCCTTATGTGGCTGGTTAATTATGTAAGATCAGAAAGAGCCTTATGTCTTGTATCAGCAGGTATACACTATTTAGTAAGTTAAAACACTTGGACTATGACCTAGAAATCTCAAATATATATGGTATTGTTACACTAGGGGAACCAGAGTATGTGTAAAGGTTACCCAAGTGCTTTGCTTTATGCCTGTCGTGAGTTTGTCAGTTCTCAGTTAGTAGCTAACTAACAATTCACTAGGCAATAGCTACAAAAGGCAGTGAACACAGTGAAACAAATGATTGTGCCAAAATTCCTCTTAGAAGTAATAAAGGAGTGAGCCGTTATCAAAGACTAAGTCAGGAGCTTTAGTCCAATACCTCTTATTACAGTTGCAACGGCAAACACTTGAATGTAATTAAAAGATCTGACCTGGATGTTTTGGAGGTAGAGACCTTGAGTTGAGAAGCCGCATCCAATGCAAACTGTTTGCGGAGAAGCTGACAGCGTGAGAGGTAGGGAGAGAAGCACTCGTCTGCTGCTGGTGATGTAGGATGCAGCGTGAGGTGCAGTGTCTCAGCTGTTGGGTTGTGAGTACGGCAGAGGAGGTGGCGTTAGAAAGATGTCACTACTTGCGAGTAGTGAATAACACAAACTGCAATAATCTGAGAGACTGGATTCAGAGAGCTCAGAGGTAAACAAACTTGTTGTAGTACAATCCGATGATGGAAAACTCAATTAACCAGCAATGAGGGCTGGAAGGAGGTTCCTTAAATAGGCAGTTAGAATTAAAGGGACAGTAACACATACAGGTAAACAGTTAACCCTTACATCATGTTTCTAGCACACCCCAACACCCAGTTGCTCAGGTGCTCTCATTATAGTACATTGGAAGTGTATAAAGCCAAAGAGGATCATTCTTAGATGCATAGTTAAAGCAGGAATGTTACAGCCCAGAAAGGCTTCACATTGCAGTGTTAGGACCAATCAACTTTGGGACACCTTCGGCTAGATTACGAGTTTTGCATTAGAGGCTATGCGGTGCTAACGAGCAGCTTTTACTCACCGCTCACTTTCCGACAGCGCTGGTATTACGAGTTAAAAGACAAGAAGTGAGCATTGAGCAAAATTTTGCTCCTTACCACACTTCAATACCAGCGCTGCTTAAGTCAGCGGTGAGCTGGTTATACGTGCTTGTGCACGATTTCCCCATAGGAATCAACGGGGAGAGCCGGCTGAGAAAAAGTCTAACACCTGCAAAAAAGCAGGGTAAAACTCAGTAACGCAGCCCCATTGATTCCTATAAAATAAAATTTATGTTTACACCTAACACCCTAACATGAACCACGAGTCTAAACACCCCTAATCTTACACTTATTAACCCCTAATCTGCTGCCCCCGACATCGACGACACCTACATTATTCTTATTAACCCCTAATCTGTCGCTCCGGACACCGCCGCCACCTACATTATATTTATGAACGCTGACACCTACATTATATTTATTAACCCCATGTCTAAATATGTTTATGTATATATATATATATATATATATATATATGTGTTTATACATATGTATTTGTGTATATATGTATTTACAGACATATATACACATATAAACACATAACAAAACATGTAAAATTCATATTTATGCAATATTCATATTTATTAAAGGTTTTAACCAAGTATTACATTCCAATGATCTGAACATAGCGGAAATTGTTCTATGTATTTATAAATAGAAATTCCCATATATATCTGTGTATATATATATATATATATATATATATATATATATACATACAAAATAGAATATTTCCGCAAATCCACTTCTATATTATCAAAACATTTTAAATATCGCAAAAAATTTACCTAAGCTCATATTTTAAAATTGGGATCTTAGTCACACAATCAGCTAGATTACGAGTTGTGCGTTAAGGTAAAAAAGCAGCGTTAAGAGGTCCTAACGCTGCTTTTTTACGCCTGCTGCTATTACGAGTCTTGCAGTTATACTGTAGGTGTACCGTAACTTCTTTGGCCTTACCGCAAAATAACTTACGTAAACTTCGTAAAGTCTTTTTTCGATGGGACTTCCATAGTGCCGGTATTACGAGTCTGTCCTGGGAGGCCAACAAGTGAGCGGTACAGCCTACCCTGTCAAGAGTCCTAACGCATTTAAAAGTCAGTAGTTAAGAGTTTTATGGTACAACGCTGTAACATAAAACACATAACTAAACTACCTATTAACCCCTAAACCGAGGCCCTCCCGCATCGCAAACACTAAAATACATTTTTTATCCCCTAACCTGCCGCTCCGGACACCGCCGCCACCTACATTATATTTATGAACCCCTAATCTGCCGCCCCCAACATCGCCGACACCTACATTATATTTATTAACCCCTAATCTGCCGCCCCCAATGTTGCTGCCACCTACCTACACTTATTAACCCCTAATCTGCCATCCCAATGTCGCCGCCACTATAATAAACATATTAACCCCTAAACCGCTGCACTCCCACCTCACAAACATTAGTTAAATATTATTATCGCCTAATCTGCCGTCCCTAACATCGCCACCACCTACCTACATTTATTAACCCCTAATCTGCCGCCCCCAACGTCGCCGCCACTATACTAAATGTATTAACCCCTAAACCTAAGTCTAACCCTAACCCTAACACCCCCTAACTTAAATATAATTTAAATAAATCTAAATAAAATTACTATAATTAGCTAAATTATTCCTATTTAAAACTATTTAAATACAAACTTGCCTGTAAAATAAAAATTAACCCTAAGATAGCTACAATGTAACTATTAGTTATATTGTAGCTAGCTTAGGGTTTATTTTATAGGTAAGTATTTAGTTTTAAATTGGAATTATTTAGGTAATGATAGGAATTTTTAGTTAGATTTATTTTAATTATATTTAAGTTAGGGGTGTTAGGGTTAGGGTTAGACTTAGGTTTAGGGGTTAATACATTTAGTATAGTGGTGGCGACGTTGGGGGCGGCAGATTAGGGGTTAATAAATGTAGGTAGATGACGGTGATGTTAGGGACGGCAGATTAGGGGTTAATAATATTTAACTAATGTTTGCGAGGTGGGAGTGCGGCGGTTTAGGGGTTAATATGTTTATTATAGTGGCAGCGACATTGGGGGAGGCAGATTAGGGGTTAATAAGTGTAGGTAGGTTGCGGCGACATTGGGGGCAGTAGATTAGGGGTTAATAAATATAATGTAGGTGTCGGCAATGTTGGGGGCAGCAGATTAGGGATTCATAAATATAATGTAGGTGGCGGTAGTGTCTGGAGCGGCAGATTAGGGGTTAAAATTTTATTTTAGTGCTTGCGATGCGGGAGGGCCTCGGTTTAGGGGTTAATAGGTAGTTTATGGGTGTTAGTGTACTTTTTAGCACTTTAGTTATGAGTTTTATTTTACAGCGTTGTACCATAAAACTCTTAACTACTGACTTTTAAATGTAAGGACTCTTGACAGGGTAGGCTGTACCGCTCACTTTTTGGCCTCCCAGGACAGACTCGTAATACCGGCGCTATGGAAGTCTCATAGAAAAAAGACTTTACGAAGTTTACGTAAGTCGTTTTGCGGTTAGGCCAAAGAAGTGTACGGTACACCTATAGTATACCTGCAAGACTCGTAATAGCAGCAGGCATAAAAAAGCAGCATTAGGACATCTTAACGCTGCTTTTTTACCTTAACGCACAACTCGTAATCTAGCCGATTGTGTGACTAAGATCTCAATTTTAAAATATGAGCTTAGGTGAATTTTTGCAATGTTTAAAATGTTTTGATAATATGGAAGTGGATGTGCGGCAATATTCTATTTTGTATATATTTATATATATATATATATATATATATATATATATACACACAGATATATATATAGGAATATCTATTTATAAATACATGGAACAATTTCCGCTATCTTCAGAACATCGGAATGTAATACTTAGTTAAAACCTTTATTAAATATGACTATTGCATAAATATGAATTTTACATGTTTTGTTATGTGTTTATATGTGTATATATTTCTGTAAATACATATATACACAAATACATATGTATAAACACACATATATATATATATATATATATATATATATACATAAACATATTTAGACATGTAGATGTTTGTATTTCTATATTAAAGCCCTTTGCCTGCTTTTTTTTCTTATACCTGAGACCTCATAATTTTTTAAATAATTTATTAGATAGTGTTATTATGAGTGTAATTGTACTTTGAAATGTATTTTTGATGTGTTTTGTGACACTTTTTTGTTTCGCAAAACAGTTAACCAGAGCTCTATGGTCACACTAATCCGATGCACGTTAACTTCAATTGCGCTCAAGCAATCGGATTTACTTTTAACTTGTAATACGAGTGAGAAAACAAATGCACGCTAACACCCGCAATAAACACCTTTTTGCTTGCATGTAACTGTTAGCACTTCACTCGGAATCTGACCCTTTGTGTTTAGCATAGTTGGTCTAATGCATTATTGGATTATCACGTAAGCGTTAATGTTAGTTTTTGGGTTTTATGCAGCACACCAATAAAAGTTAACACACATCCAAAGTCCTGAAGTTAGTGCGCCTCAATTTTTCGATCGCATGCTAACGTTTTATTTTCAACTTGTAAACCTAGCGCTTATACCGATGCAATACATTTTTACTTTGAGTGCAATTGGTGGGCGAGCGAAAAAATAATTTAGCGTGTCACTTGAAATCTGGTCCTAAATATTTATATGATTTTATTACTGATGTAGAGTTAGTTTTGATTATATATTTTGCTTTTAAGTGATGTAATATTCATTTCAATATCTTCTCAATAATAAAAAGTAAATCAAAATAAAATATTTCAGAGCCACTCCCTTTATTATTACATTAAGCCAAGAAACCTCCAGTATGCTACACAAATCATAAATCAACAAAGGTTAGTTACAGAAAGTCCAGGGAATGGAATTTGTTTTGGAAGGATGTGTATACAGTGTGCCAGTGAAATTAAAGTTCACATAAAGATTAGTTAAAAGATTGTTACATCAAAAAAGAACTGCAAAAATCACAGAATTCATATTGTTGCCTTTACAACTAAAATGTTATTCAGAAAATAAACTAATTTCATTATACATGTACTTATGAAGGGTTAGGAGCCATAATTCACCATAATTCACATTGGCATTTTACTTACAAGAGGTTCAGATAAACCCTGAATGAAAGTATTTGAAGAAAGTGTTCTGGGAACCCATGGAAGAGTCATCTTGGGGCCTGTGGCTCTGGCTTTATGAGTGGAAGACAGAGGAGGAGAATAGAACTAAGCTTCATTTTAGGCCCAGAATTTCTATGTTGCCTCTTTGGTGGTGTTAGTTAAATTGGGGATGGTTGGTACTTCCTGTGTGATTAGCAGGGAATGGAAAATGTAAAAAACAAACAAAAAGAGTTATTTGAAAATTCAATTCACCCTGTACTATATTGAGAACACATTAACATCACATTATTTGATATTTTACTTTGTGAATTTAATGTATTTTTGAAAATATACTCTCATTTCAAATCTGATGACTGCCACACGTTCCAAAAACATTGGAACAGGGGCAATTGAGGGCTAATAGTGATGTAACAAGTTGAAATAAGAAGGTGATGTGAAACAGGTGAGGCAATTGTGTAATCATAGTATATAAGGAGCCTCCAAAAAAGGCCTAGTCCTTCAAGAGCAAGGATGGGCCGAGGCTTGCCAATCTGCCAACAGATGTGTCAGCAAATAATCCAACATTTTGAGAACAACATTCCCCAAAGACAAATCGGTAGGATTTTGGGCATTTCAACTTCTACAGTGCCGAAAACCACTTCTGAATGCGCATGATGTCCAATTCCTCAGACGTCACTGTCTCAAAAACTGTCATGAGTCTGTAATGGATATCTTGAAATGGGCTTGGTAAACTTTGGTAAACCTTTGTCAGTTAACACCATTTGCCGCTGCATCCACAGATGCAAGTTAAGGCTTTACTATGCAAAGCAGAAGCCATACATCAACACTGTCCAGAAGCGCCGCTGACTTCTCAGGGCTCGGTCTCATCTCAGATGGACAGTAGCACTGTAGAATAGTGTTTTGTAGTCCGACAAGTCAAGATTTCAAATAGTTTTTGGAGAAAACAGCTGTGATGTTCTCCGGGTCAAAGAGGAAATGGACCATCCAAGCTGTTATCAGTGTCAGGTCCAAAAGCCAGCGTCTGTCATTGTATGGGGATGTGTCAGTGCCCATGGCATGAGTAACTTGCACACCTGTGATGGCACCATTAATGCAGAAAGATATGTATACATTTTGGAGCAACATATGCTGCCATCCAGACAACGTCTTTTCCAGGAACGTTCCTGCATTTTCCAGCAGGACAACGCCAAACCACATTCTGCACGGATTACAAGTGCATGGTTGTGTAATCAGAGAGTGTGGGTGCTAGCATGGTCTGTCTGCAGTCCTGACCCGTCTGCGATTGAGAATGTGTGGTGCATTATGAAGCGCACAATAAGGCAAAGAAGGCCCCGTACAGTTGCTCAGTTGAAGGCATGCATAATGGATGAATGGGGGAAAATTCCACTTGCTGAACTTAACCAACTGTTGTCTTCAGTGCCCAAATGCTTAATAAGTGTTATATATAGCACTGCAGAATCTGTTGGCACTCTATAAATAACCGATAATAATAATAATAATAATTAAAAGAAAAGATGATGTTACACAGTGGTAAAAAGTCGACAGTCCCAGCTTTTTTGGAGATTAGAAATGAGTGTATATTTTCAAAAATACATTAAAGTCACAAAGTTAAACATCAAATAATGTGTTAATAATGTGTTTTCAATATAGTACAGGGTGAATTGAATTTTCAAATGACTCTTTTTGTTTGTTTGTTTTTTTGCATTTTCCATACTGTCCCAACTTTTTCAGGATTGGGATTGTTTGTATAAATATTTCATTTTTACACATGCCAGGAATTATAATAATAACATATTATGAATCTTCTGGGTCTGCTGAATAAAAACAATATATTATTTATGTGGGTCACTCACTGAAATTTGACTTAGAATAGGGTTTAAATATAGGTAGCAAAAAAGAAATATTTAAAAAACGCAAAGAGGCCTATTTTTCAAGCCGTCAACTGTGCTGCATTCGCCGGCACCAATACGCTCGCCTGACATCGCCTAACATCGCGGCTGCAGACCTGAATACGCTCTCCTTATTTATAAAAAAGCTGTCAAAAGCCACGCACCAAGTAAAGGGCGATGAGCAGCGGACTGTTGTTAAGTAACGGTCATCGATCTCACTGCTATTCGGCCTTTTCCCTGCTTTATTTATACCCTGTCACTAAACACGGCCACTATACTAAAATGTTTAACCCCTATGCCGCCACTCCCGGAGCCCACCGCAACCCTAATAAAGTTATTAACCCCTATCCCGCCACTCCCGGAGCCCACCGCAACTCTAATAAAGTTATTAACCCCTATCCCGCCGCTCACGGAGCCCACCGCAACTCTAATAAAGTTATTCACCCCTAAACCACTGCTCCCGGAGCCCACCGCAACTAAATAAAGCTATTAACACCTATCCCCCCCGCTCCCAGAGTCCACCACAACTAAATAAATGTATTAACCCCTAAACCCCTGGCCTCCCACATCACTACCATTTACTAAACCTATTAACCCCTAAACCGCCAGCCCCCCACATTGCCATAAACTAAATTCAGCTATTAACCCCTAAACCTAACAACCCGCTAACTTTACATTAAATATTAACTCATCCCTATCTTATAATAAATTTAAACTTACCTTTAGAATTAAATAAAACTATATTAAACTATTAATGACTATTATACTAAAATTACATTAAACTATATTAAACTAATAATTAATCTACCCTAACTATTATACTAAAATTACATTAAACTATATTAAACTAATAATCTATCCTAACTATTATACTAAAATTACATTAAATTAACAATTAAATTAACTGTATTATATTTTTAAAACCTAACCCTACTCAAGATATTTAACTCTACAGTAAAGAATTACTAAGTTACAAAAAACTAACAACTAAGTTACACAAAATAAAAAACACTAAGTTACAAAAATAAAAAATACTAAGTTACACAAAATAAAAAATAAATTATCAAATATTTAAACTAATTACACCTAGCCCTATCAAAATAAAAAAGCCCCCCCAAAATAAAAAAAAAAACCTAGCCTACAATAAACTACCAATGGCCCTTAAACGTCCCTTTTGCTGGGCATTGCCCCAAAGAAATCAGCTTTTTTACCTGTAAAAAAAAATACACCCCCCAACAGTAAAACCCACCACACAACCAACCAACCCCCCAAACAAAATTCTGTCTAAAAAACCTAAGCTCCCCATTGCCCAAAACACTAATCTAAAATTAAAACCCACCCAATAAACCCTTAAAAAAACCTAACACGAACCCCCGAAGATCCACTTACAGTTTTTGAAGACCCGCCATCCATCCTCAACGAAGTGGCAGAAGTCCTCAGCGAAGCATCCTCTTCTTCCGACGTCTTCTTTACAATGAGGTTTCCCTTTAAATGACATCATCCAAGATGGCGTCCATTACATTCCGATTGGCTGATAGATTTCTACTAGCCAATAGGAATTAAGGTTGAAAAAATCCTATTGGCTGTTGTAATCAGCTTCGTTGAGGATGGATGTTGGGTCTTCAAAAACTGTAAGTGGATCTTCGGGGGTTAGTGTTAGTTTTTTTTAGAGGTTTATTGGGTGGGTTTTAATTTTAGATTAGGGACTTTGGGCGGAAATAGAGCTAAATGCCCTTTTAAGGGCAATGCCCATCCAAATGCCCTTTTCAGGGCAATGGGGAGCTTAGGTTTTTCAGATAGAATTTTAATTGGGGGGTTTGGTTGTGTGGGTGGTGGGTTTTACTGTTGGGGGGTATTTGTATTTTTATTTACAAAAGAGCTGATTTCTTTGGGGCAATGCCCTGCAAAAGGCCCTTTTAAGGTAGTTTATTGTAGGCTAGGGTTTTTTTTTATTTTGGGGGGCTTTTTTATTTTGATACGGCTATTAGATTCGGTGTTATTAGTTTAAATATTTGATAATTCATTTTTTATTTTGTGTAATATAGTGTGTTTTTTTTTGTAACTTAGTGTGTATTTTTTTTGTAACTTTAGTGTTTTTTATTTTGTGTAATTTAGTGTTTTTTATTTTGTGTAACTTAGTTGTTAGTTTTTTGTAACTTAGGCCTAGATTTGGAGTTTGGCGGTAGCCGTGAAAACCAGCGTTAGAGTCTCCTAACGCTGGTTTTAGGCTACCGCCGGTATTTGGAGTCAGTCAAAAAAGGGTCTAACGTTCACTTTTCAGCCGCAACTTTTCCATACCGCAAATCCCCTTACGTCATTTGCGTATCCTATCTTTTCAATGGGATCTTTCTAACTCCGGTATTTAGAGTCGTGGCTGAAGTGAGCGTTAGAAATCTAACGACAAAACTCCAGCCGCAGAAAAAAGTCAGTAGTTAAGAGCTTTCTGGGCTAACGCTGGTTCATAAAGCTCTTAACTACTGTGCTCTAAAGTACACTAACACCCATAAACTACCTATGTACCCCTAAACCGAGGTCCCCCCACATCGCCGCCACTCGATTACATTTTTTTAACCCCTAATCTGCCGACCGCTACCTACGTTATACTTATGTACCCCTAATCTGCTGCCCCTAACACTGCCGACCCCTATATTATATTTATTAACCCCTAACCTGCCCCCCACAACGTCGCCACCAGCTACCTACAATAATTAACCCCTAATCTGCCGACCGCAAAGCGCCGCTACTTACGTTATCCTTATGTACCCCTAATCTGCTGCCCCTAACACCGCCGACCCCTATATTATATTTATTAACCCCAAATCCGCCCCCCACAACGTCGCCTCCACCTGCCTACACTTATTAACCCCTAATCTGCCGACCGGACCACACCGCTATTATAATAAAGTTATTAACCCCTAATCCGCCTCACTAACCCTATAATAAATAGTATTAACCCCTAATCTGCCCTCCCTAACATTGCCGACACCTAACTTCAAACATTAACCCCTAATCTGCCGACTGGAGCTCACCGCTATTCTAATAAATGTATTAACCCCTAAAGCTAAGTCTAACCCTAACACTAACACCCCCCTAAATTAAATATAATTTACATCTAACGAAATTAATTAACTCTTATTAAATAAATTATTCCTATTTAAAGCTAAATACTTACCTGTAAAATAAATCCTAATATAGCTACAATATAAATTATAATTATATTATAGCTATTTTAGGATTTATATTTATTTTACAGGTAACTTTGTATTTATTTTAACCAGGTACAATAGCTAAAATAGTTAAAATAATTACAAAATTACCTGTAAAATAATCCTAACCTAAGTTACAATTAAACCTAACACTACACTATCAATAAATTAATTAAATAAAATACCTACAATTACCTACAATTAAACCTAACACTACACTATCAATACATTAATTAAATACAATATCTACAAATAAATACAATGAAATAAACTAACTAAAGTACAAAAAATAAAAAAGAACTAAGTTACAAAAAATAAAAAAATATTTACAAACATCAGAAAAATATTACAATAATTTTAAACTAATTACACCTACTCTAAGCCCCCTAATAAAATAACAAAGACCCCCAAAATAAAAAAATGCCCTACCCTATTCTAAATTACTAAAGTTCAAAGCTCTTTTACCTTACCAGCCCTGAACAGGGCCCTTTGCGGGGCATGCCCCAAAGAATTCAGCTCTTTTGCCTGTAAAAAAAACACATACAATACCCCCCCCCAACATTACAACCCACCACCCACATACCCCTAATCTAACCCAAACCCCCCTTAAATAAACATAACACTAAGCCCCTGAAGATCTTCCTACCTTATCTTCACCATACCAGGTTCACCGATCGATCCAGAAGAGCTCCTCCGATGTCCTGATCCAAGCCCAAGCGGGGGGCTGAAGAGGTCCATGATCCGGCTGAAGTCATCATCCAAGCGGGAGCTGAAGAGGTCCATGATCCGGCTGAAGTCTTCATCCAAGCGGGAGCTGAAGAGGTCCATGATCCGGCTGAAGTCTTCTATCAACGGCATCTTCAATCTTCTTTCTTCGGGAGCCATCATCTTCCATCCGACGCGGAACATCCTCTTCTCCCGACGCCTACTCGCCGAATGACGGTTCCTTTAAATGACGTCATCCAAGATGGCGTCCCTCGAATTCCGATTGGCTGATAGGATTCTATCAGCCAATCGGAATTAAGGTAGGAATATTCTGATTGGCTGATGGAATAAGCCATTCAGAATCAAGTTCAATCCGATTGGCTGATTGGATCCTATCAGCCAATCGGAATTCGAGGGACGCCATCTTGGATGACGTCATTTAAAGGAACCGTCATTCGGCGGTTAATGATGACATGATGTGGTTACTTTAACCTCCTCTTTTTTTTTTTTTTTTTTGAATACAGAAAGAAAGAGAAAAGAAATATAGAAAGAAAAGGTTTATGGCTATTCGCTAAAGCGCAGAACCTATTCAAATAGCTCGTTCACGTTTACATCCAAGATATGTATCCCATGTCGTACATCATTTATTGTACTTGCTATATATGTACTCTTCCCAAATAAAAAGTATCTCATGAAAGAAGTCTTGTTTCATTATTTTCATATAATGGTACTCCTCCAGCTGTAGAGTTTTATGTATAGTATCTACCCATAGAGCTATAGAGGGAATTTGTTCTTGCTTCCAATGTTGTGCAATTAGTACTTTGGCACTATTAGAAATGATTTGAAATAAAGCTAGACGTGTTGCAGGTAATTGTTTGGGAGGTTTATTTAAGAACCACAGTAAAGGATCTAATGGGATGTTTGATCCCAGTATCTTTTCTGTATGGGTTACTACATCTCTCCAAAAGAGGGTAATTTTTCTGCAACTCCACCAAATATGTCCCATGTTCCCGACCTCTTTTTTGCATCGCCAGCATAAGTCAGATCTTTGTGGGTATAATGTCTTTAAGCGTGCAGGGGTGTAATACCAGCGGTGCAGAATCTTAAAATTGATTTCTAATATCTTGGCCGATGTAGAAGCTTTCATAGTTCTTTTAAATATTTTACATGAATCTCTAGGGGGTATATTGATTTTAAGTTCCTTTTCCCAACGTTTCATATAGTGATGTTCTGTGCCTATCGGGACCTGTTGCAGTATGTTGTAAATTATAGATAGGGAGTGTCTAGTAGGGGATTTTGATATGCATAATTTTTCAAAGTTTGTTGGGGAACGTATCAAATTATTTTTCCCTTTATGACATTGGAGAAATGAATGAGCTTGCAAGTAGAAGTACCAATTACGAAAAACATGTATGTTATTTTCTATGAGCTTCGATCTAGATTGCAATGACCCAGCCTCAGTGAGAGTATAAAAAGGTAAATTACTTAGCCTATCTAAAGGGTTTAGTTTATTCATTTCTAGACCTGGAAGGAATTCTGGGTTCCCTAGAAGCGGTGTTAGGGGTGAAGGCTTGGAAGAAAGTAATGGGTACACAGTCATCAGTCTATCCCACATTTTAAAAGTTTCTACAATTATATAGTTGTCCATTAACTTTGTCCTTCTTTCAGATTGCTCCGTCCAACATAAAGAGCCTAAATGATGATGGCAGCCTATTTGGTGTTCTATCTTAACCCATATTTTGTCTTTATAATTAGTGTGCCAATCTACTATTCTTTGAAGGAATATCACCTGTCTATACTTTACCAAGTCTGGAACCCCCAATCTCCCCAATATTTTGGGAAGGCACATTAATGTTTTATTAATTTGGGGGTGCTTTCTATCCCAAATATAATCATTAATGATTTTTTGTAGGGAAGGTATATAGGATGGAGGGAGGGGTATTGGAACAGTTTGAAAAAGATACAATAGTCTAGGTAAAATGTTCATGGTAATAGTCCCCATTCTCCCCAACCAGTTAAGATGCTTAGATCTCCACGAGCTTAGATCAGCTATTATATTCTTCTTGAGGGTATCATAATTAAGAGTAATTAAGTCTGAGTGATGTCGTGTCAACGATATCCCCAAATATTTAATAGCATTGGTTTGCCATTTAAATGGACAAATTTTTAGTGTTTGGTGAAGTTCTGTCTGACTTAAATTAAGGTTCATAATTTCTGACTTCGAAAAATTAATTAGAAAGTTAGATATATGTCTAAAATCATCAAACTCTCTCATTAATTCTGGGATTGACATGCTAGGGTTAGTGAGTGAGAGGAGAATGTCATCCACGAAAAGAGACAATTTATATACGTCTGTTTGGAGAGATATTCCTCTAATAGCATTATTTTCCCGGATTTTTATGGCTAAAATTTCGATAGCGCATGCAAACAATAGGGGCGACAGGGGGCACCCCTGTCTTGTTCCATTTTTAATATAGAAAGAATCGGAGAGAGTGCCGTTTACTAGGATACGGGCGCTTGGATTATTATACAGAGCAAATATCTTTCCTAAGATACCTTCTCCAAAACCAAATCGCTCAGAGAGTGATACAAAAACGTCTAATCTACGCGATCGAACGCTTTTTCTGCGTCCGTGGAGATCAAAACCGTTTAAGTGTTGGTATTTAATGCGTGTTGTATTAGGTGCAAGGTGCGGATCTTGTTGTCTTTTGCTTCTCTGTTCATAATAAAGCCTACTTGGTCCCCATGTATAAGATGAGGTAAAAGCGGGCATATTCTGTTAGCCAAGATTTTAGCAAATATTTTCGAATCTGTATTTAGAAGGGAGATTGGTCTGTAGTTCATAACTTGATCAGGAGGTTTCCCTGGTTTGGGAAGTAAAACTATTGTGGCCTCCAATGATTGTTGTAAAAAGGGGTTATTTGTATCTATTCCATTATAAAGGTTACATAAGTGGGGAGTCAATAGGGAGTGATATTTTTTATAATAGAGGTTAGTAAAGCCATCCGGACCAGGAGCTTTACCGTTAGGTAAGTGATTAATAACATTGGTAATTTCCTCCGTTTGGATTGGTCGATCTAAGTATTCTTGTTGCTCTTTTGATAAAGAAGGGATCCCTATGCCATCCAAATATTTTGCTATTTTATGTTTAAGAGATTTATCATGTGTAGATGCTATGGGGTCAGATTCATTAAGATTATACAGTCCTTCAAAGTAGTCCCGAAACGCTTTTGCTATAGTTGTTGTGCCTAGACAAGGGGAGCCTTTTGTGTTTTTAATGGACATGACAAAGGTCTTGTTAGTTCGTCTACGTAATTTTCTCGCCAAAAACCTACCACTCTTATTATCACTATCGAAATAAATTTGTTTAAGTTGAAGGGCTTTACGTTTATAAATATGCAACAATTGTGCATTCATATCTTGTCTTTTAGATTGTAACTCATCGAGAATGAGACTATCCTCAGGAGTTTGTTTATGTCGGGATTCCAGAATAGTTATTTGATTTAATGTTACTTCTAATCTAGCTCTTTTTTGTTTATTCAGCATGCTTTGGAGGCTAATAAGTGTTTTTTATTTTGTGTAAATTAGTTGTTAGTTTTTTGTAATTTAGTAATTCTTTATAGTAGATTAAAATAACTTGATTAGGGTTAGGTTTTTAAATATATAATATAGTTAATTTAATTTGTAGTTTAATGTAGTTTTAGTATAATAGTTAGGGTAGGTTAATAATTAGTTTAATTCGAGGGACGCCATCTTGGATGACGTAATTTAAAGGAACCTTCATTCGGACTTAGGACGTCGTTAGAAGAGGATGGATCCGCGTCGGCTGCTTCAAGATGGTCCCGCTCCGCGCCGGATGGAAGAAGATAGAAGATGCCGCCTGGATGAAGATGTCTTCCGGTCCGGATGCCCTCTTCTTGCCGGATAGGATGAAGACTTCGGACCCTCTTCTGGACGGATCGGTGATACCCGGCGTGGTGAAGATAAGGTAGGAAGATCTTCAGGGGCTTAGTGTTAGGTTTTTTAAGGGGGGTTTGGGTTAGATTAGGGGTATGTGGGTGGTGGGTTGTAATGTTGGGGGGGTATTGTATGTTTTTTTACAGGCAAAAGAGCTGTTTTCTTTGGGGCATGCCCCGCAAAAGGCCCTTTTAGGGCTGGTAAGGTAAAAGAGCTGTAAAATTTTAATTTTAGAATATGGTAGGGCATTTTTTTATTTTGGGGGGCTTTGTTATTTTTTTAGGGGGCTTAGAGTTGGTGTAATTAGTTTAAAATTCTTGTAATCTTTTTTTATTTTTTGTAATTTGGTGTTTGTTTGTTTTTTGTAATTTAGTTTAGTTGATTTAATTGTAGATAATTGTAGATAGTTTATTTAATTAATTTATTGATAGTGTAGTGTTAGGTTTAATTGTAACTTAGGTTAGGATTTATTTTACAGGTAATTTTGTAATTATTTTAAATAGGTAACTATTAAATAGTTATTAACTATTTAATAGCTATTGTACCTGGTTAAAATAAATACAAAGTTGCCTGTAAAATAAATATTAATCCTAAAATAGCTACAATATAATTATTATTTATATTGTAGCTATATTATTGTTTATTTTACAGGTAAGTATTTAGCTTTAAATAGGAATAATTTATTTAATAAGATTTATTTTATTTCCTTAGATTTAAATTATATTTAACTTAGGGGGGTGTTAGTGTTAGGGTTAGACTTAGCTTTAGGGGTTAATACATTTATTAGAGTAGCGGTGAGGTCCGGTCGGCAGATTAGGGGTTAATAATTGTAGGTAGGTGGCGGCGACGTTGGGGGCGGCAGATTAGGGGTTAATAAATATAATATAGGGTTCGGCTGTGTTAGGGGCAGCAGATTAGGGGTACATAGGGATAACGTAGGTTGCAGTGGTGTACGAAGCGGCAGATTAGGGGTTAAAAATAATATGCAGGGGTCAGCGATAGGTTTTTTTTCAGCTCAAACTGCCCCATTGTTTCCTATGGGGGAATCGTGCATGAGCACGTTTTTGAAGCTGGCCACGTCTGTAAGCAACACTGGTATTGAGAGTTGCAGTGGCGGTAAATATGCTATACGCTCCCTTTTTGGAGCCTAACGCAGCCCTTCTGAGAACTCTAAATACCAGCGTTGTTTAAAAGGTGCGGGGGGAAAAAAACACGCGTAGCTAACGCACCCCTTCTAACGCAAAACTCTAAATCTAGGCGTTAGTTGCAGAGGGCTCCTGGAGCGGCGGTTTAGGGGTTAATAACTTTATTTAGTTGCAGCAGGGTCTGGGAGCGGCAGAATAGGGGTTAATAACATTATGTAGGTGGCGGCGATGTCGGGGAGGCAGATTAGGGGTGTTTAGACTCGGAGCTTATGTTAGGGTGTTAGGTGTAAACATAACTTTTATTCTACCATAGAAATCAATGGGATATCTGGCAGCATCAAATATAAGCTTTCGCTGCTTTCAGACTCCCATTGATTCCTATGGCATCCGCGGCCTCCAGGGTTGCGGATTGAAAAGCAGTTACACTGGGCCGGAATAGTGGCAAGCGTATGTGTTAGCAGTTTGATAACTTGCAAAAGTTGTCAGATAGTTCCGAATTTGTATTGGGAACATCTATAATGACGTAAGCATCGATCTGTGTCGGACTGAGACCGGCGGATCGTATGTTACGTCACAGATTTCAACTTTTGCCGGTCTGTAGGCTTTGATAAATAAGGCGAATCAGACTCAACAAAATTATGCTGCGGAATTCCAGCGTATTTGCGGTTGACGGCTTGATAATTAGGCCTCAAAGTGTGAACTTTGGGTCAATGTAAGCTGCCAAGGGACGTTAACCGATAAATTGGAAAAATTAACAGTTTATGACGGATTATAATTCATTATCGGTAACAATGTAAGTGCAACTGAGCCTGAGGAGTCTTGATGCAAAGAAACAGATTTTTTTTTTTAGGGTGAAGCCATGAAAAAACACTTGACCTTGACTTTGAAAATGTCACACAAAACTGTGCAAACCACTTGCAGCTATTCTGACCGTCTGAAATGGGGCACTTATGTTTGATATTGTATTTTTTTCCATTCTTCTTTTGAGATTCGCTGTAGTTCAAATGTCTGGCCTGTTTAGGGTCATGACTGGAGTTGGGAAACACTGCGCTATAGATACACAAAGTTATCCTTATCTCTGTATACAGAAAAGTCCAATATTTAGAAAGAGCAATTAAACATGAACATTTCAGTACCAATCTCTCTCAACTGTGCCAGGTTGATTTCTTCTGTTTTATTTTTTTTAGATAGCTTTTCTATTGCCAGTTCTGCTGTACAGACAAACACAGCTATTTTCATGACAAAATAAAGTAACTATTTATAAGCAGCAGGTAAAACAGATAGGGCCAAATTACGAGTGGAGCGCTAATTAACACTTCGGCTCTAGATGTAAGCTTTTTGCCCTCATCAGGTTGCACTCGTATTATGAGTTGAAAGTAAACTGTTTTCGCTCGCATGCTAACCCGACAAGCACAAAAAGCCGAATTTAGAATATCACGTGATGTATTCCCTATAGAAGTCAATGGAGGAAACAAAGTTGAAAAAAAAAAACACGCAAACCCGATCTCATATTCTCATATTCGCTAACCCGACATGAAAATATGAATATTTTACAAAGAAGAATAAGTTCTATTTATTATACCTATTGCTTCAGACTTGATAAAGGAAGGAACTCTTCCGAAAGCTTGTCAACTTATAAATGTATAGTTAGTCCGATAAAAAAGTATCATTGCTCAATGCAATACTCTTGTTATTTTGATATATATAGTTATATATATAGTATATATAACTAAACAATACATATAGAAAACAGTCCACAGGGAGCACTCGCTGTATAGCTTTAGATCCGTGCTTTTATTTTGATACCCCGAAAACATTAACATATTCTACCATGTGAAGATCATTGGAATGTGAAACATTTGCAGTAAATACATAGTTAAAACCTTTATTAAAAATGAATATTGCCTAAATATGCTATAACATATTTTCATATACTTAACAGCAAAGGACCCAAATAATCTTACATTTAAGTCTATGGGGCCGATTTATCAAGTGCCGGGCAGGCATGATCCGCTGTAGCGGATCATGTCCGCCCGATATCGATAAATGCAGACAGTGTACGCTGTCAGCATTTATCATTGCACAAGCATTTTGTGTGAAATGCTTGTGCGATGCTGCCCCCTGCACATTTGCGGGCAATTGGCTGCTAGCAGGGGGTGTCAATCATCCCGATCATATCCGATAGGGATGAGGTGGCGGATGAGTTAAGGAGCAGTGGTCTTTAGACCGCTGCTTCTTAACTCTTGTTTCCAGCGATGTGGAACGTATGGGTGTAGATTACAGCATCCGCTGCTTCAAAAATCTACCACTATATATATGTGTACATATTTATTTATGTGTTTATATGTGTATTTATGTCTGTAAATACATAAATACACATATAAATACATAAATAAATATGTATACATATGTAGAAATATGTACTATTCATATCCGTCTTTAGACACGTATATGTATTCATCTCAATGTTAAAGCCCTTTGCCTGCCTATTTTTTTCTAACACCTGAGACCTCATATCTTTAAACCCTTATAACTTTTGTGTGCAATATTTTTAAAATATTTTATTATTAGACAGTGTTAATATGAGTGCAAGTGTACTTTGTAATGTATTTTTGATGTGTTTTGTGCAACCTTTTTATTTAGCAAAACAGTTAACCAGAGCTCTTAGAGGGATGGTAATTTTTAGTAGCTTATCACATCTATTCTGCTTAAACTTTACTTGTAGGTATAAGTCGTTATTGTTATGCACCGCACTCTCTACTTTCTTATATTCGCACAGTTATTTAGATCGCGGCTCCACCCTCAATCTAAATATTGATGATGAGCTGATGTACTTTTTCTTTTATTTGTTAATAGCGGATATGTTTATCCTTGATCGTTTCTACAATATCAAAATTGCTGCATTCCTTTACTTACACTTACGTTAGCTCAAAATATTTTCTTCGCTGAATCTCCATATTCCAATGAACTGTGGGCAGCTATGTCTTCACAGTTTAACTGCGCATGTGAATAAGGAATGCTGAGAAGCTGCCTGACGTCACTGCACAAAGATAAAAAAAATTTTCTCAATGCAACATGCCAAAACGCCATAGATTGGATTGGACAATGCAAACATCGTCGGCAAAAAAAAAATGTTGTTTGTCTCGGGGCTGTCGGCGGATAGCAGTCAATAGTAGGTGTTGAATTAAAAATAAAATTTTTAGAAATAACATTTGCCTAGATTACAAGTCGCGTGCTGAATGCAGCACACGTGCGATACGGTTTATCTTTAGGCTCCCTCGAGCGTCTTCAGCCTCGCTAGCCTCACCAGTAGTACTATTTAATAACATAAGGACTGGTGAGGCTAGCAAGGCTGAAGACGCTCTGGGAGCCTAAAGAAAAAACATATCGCACATGTGCTGCAGTCAGCACACGATTTGTAATCTAGGTGATTATTAGTTTTGATGAATGAAACTCATATTTATTTTTTGTTTAGCATCGTATGTCAATTAGTGAATCCTTAAAGTTTACCATCACGTTAAGTCATGGTAATGATCTATATCTATAAAAGAAGAAGTCCTGACTGACTGATTTATCAATGCTCAGCTCAAACCGTTTAACCTAGGAACGTGTAATTTGGTAGGTAAGTTGTCTTTATGACATAGGCACCCACTAAGGAAGGATTTTTGGAAATTACGTCCCTAAGGGGGTGAAAAAGGGGGAGTGAACTTTTTTATGAGGATACCTATATCGCAGAAATCGACAATGTTACAGACATGAAAATTAGTATTTAGATTCTCCTTGAAAAATAAAGAAACACATGTTTTACCATTTCCCCAAAATTTACTTATGGGGGGTCAAAAGAGGGGGCTGATTTATGAGGATACCTATAGCTCAAAAACCGACAATGTTACAGACGTGAAAATTTGTATTTAGATTCTCCTTGAAAAATAAAGAAACACGTGTTTTACCATTTCCCCAAAATCCACTTAAAGGGCCATAATACCCAAATGTTTAAACACTTGAAAGTGATGCAGTATAGCTGTAAAAAGATGACTAGAAAATATCACCTGAACATCTCTATGTAAGAAATAAAGATATTTTACCTCAAAAGTTTCTCAGTAGCCACATCCCATTGTAAAGGACCTCTAAGCAACAAATAAGTATGTCTGTCCCAGGACAGCGGAAGGAGCGAGCTTACGTGCACACTCATCTTATTTCCCTATTCAGTGTAAGGAAGTTTACAATGAAATCTCATGAGAGTTAAGTCAAATCTCATGAGATCACAGTAAAATAGTTCATGACCTCAGCACTGTTGATGCTGATTGGCTGCATCAACAGTGTTTTACCATTTCCCCAAAATTCACTTAAGGGGGGCTCAAAAGGGGGGGGGCTGATTTGCGAGGATACCTATATCTCAAAAAACGACGATGTTACAGATGGGAAAATTGGTATTTAGATTCTCCTTGAAAATAAAGAAACACGTGTTTTACCATTTCCCCAAAATCCACTTAAGGGGGGTCAAAAGAGGGGGTGAGCTGATTTATGAGGATACCTATATCTTAAAAACCTACAATGTTACAGACGTGAAAATTGGTATTTAGATTCTCCTTGAAAAATAAAGAAACACGTCTTTTACCATTTCCCCAAAATCAACTTAATTGGGGTCAAAAGAGGGGGGGGGGCTGATTTATGAGGATGCCTATATCTCAAAAACCAAAGATGTTACTGATGTGAAATTTTTTATTTACATTCTCCTTTAAAAATAAAGAAACACGTGTTTTACCATTGCTCAAACATTCACTTAAGGTGATTTATGAGGATACCTATAGCTCAAAAACCAAAGATGTTACTGGTGTGAAAATTGGTATTTACATTTTCCTTTAAAAATAAAGAAACACATGTTTTACCATTTCCCAAACATCCACTTAAGGGGGGTCAAAATGCGGGGGTGACTTATGAGGATACCTATATTTTCATGTTACAGACATGAAAATTGGTATTTAGATTATGAGAAATTAACGAAAACCCAAGACATTCATATCAGCGAGTGTGTAACCCGAATGGGCACACACGTGAGGGCACATGTCATTGCGAGTGGTTGCGTTTTTTTCGCTATTTTTTACAAATCACAAAATTCACATGATCAAAGCTGGGGGCAACATCTAGTTCTAGTAAAAATTGCGATTGCGCTCAAACGATTGCGTTTACTTTCAACTCGTAATATGAGTGATAAGCCCGACAAGTGCAAACACTTGTAAAAAAAACCTTATCACGCGCAAATGTTTGGGCTCCACTCATAATATGGCCCAAAATTGGGAACACTTTAAAGGGACATTAAGCACTTCGAGATATTAATATAAAATGTTGAATTGTATGTAGTAAAACAACTTTGCAATATATTTTCATTATTTATTTTGTTCCTTTTTCCTGTAAATTAATTCTGAATGTTGTGGACTTCACAAATTCTTGTTAAAAGTGGATCTGCAGCTTCAGCTATAATCCGCACAGTCATCGGTTGCACATTCTAGTATTTATAACTGTCCCTAATTGGTCTTAGCAGAAAAAGAAACCTAAGTTACAATATGGTGGCACCCACTGTTTTACGGACATTAGAATGTTACCCTTATTTTTTCAATATTTAAAAAAACGAATGTCATTTTAATATATATATATTATTCTCAGGCTAATATGTTCTCTGAATACATCATTATATAAATGCTTTATTTAGTGTTTAATATCCCTTTAAATGCGAGAAAACTTTACAGTACACTTCCCTTTAATCTCTGTTGGTTTGAATACAAAGGCCAGAGTACAAGTGGAGCACTAAATATCGATTTGATTAAATCGATATTTGCGCTCCACTGTGTAATAGCACAGTAATAATAATGTGTGCTGGTATTACAAGTTTAAAGTGATGCGAACACGACCTCACCTTTGCGTTACTGGGAAGTACTGTGCTCACGAGAGCCCACTTCCATTGGCTCCTATGGGAGCCTCACTTTGATGCCGTCAGAGATGGCATCAGAACTTCAGCGCCAGCGAAGGTGGTAAGTAGCGCAGTGATGGCAGCAAATTTAAATATAAATGTATATGCTAATATACACATACAGTATATTTATATATACACACATATTAATACATAAATATATATGCATATAAGCATATACATATTTACTGGGAAAACACAGTTCCCATTGACCGCAATGTAAAGGCACTTTTCAGTGACGTTTTTTTTCTAACACCCGACTACAACCAACTTTAATTCCAAAATACTTCCTAGTGCAGTAAATTTATGAAAAAATTAAAGATGCTGCCATCTTTATTTTTTTTTAAAACTACACTAGACAGTATTTTGGGGCCATTTGGCATATTTATGAAATTAACCAGACATCTGATCTCTAGTAAATTTTATAAGCGCTAATTGCTACAGCAAGCTTGTGGTAGCAATAACCAGTGACTTGTAATGGCTGGTTAATTATCGAGCTCCCGCAAACGGGCAAATATTAGTGCTCCATTTGTATTCTAGTTTGTTAACAAGTTTGAGCATGTTACTTTTGCAAGAGAATGTCTCTTTAAGCTTCCTTTGTTAAACTACATATAGTTACAAAATAGATTTAAGCAGTTATTGCTGTATTTGATCTATGGGTTTCCTATATCTGAACATTTTCCTTTATTTCCTAAGGTGTGAACAGGATGTATAGACAGACCTATGGCTGCCATATAACAAATGTCCTATCCACATGTTGTTTTGGGCAACTATAATTTGTCATATAATTTTATAGAATAACTGTCTCTGTTGTGTGCAAGTTTCATTTGGATTGATTTTCAAAATGCATTTCCTCTGGAATTTATCTTAGTATATACATAGCAGATTTTATGCAGCTGCGTATGTGATTTGCTTTCTTAACAATGTGGTACTATTTAAATATTACACTATTAAAAATGATTTCAGCAATATAAAAAGAATGTTATTATTGGACTTGTGCATGAATGAAAATACCAAGGGAAATAATCTGTCTGCAAATATTAAAAATGACCCAATTCTAATGGTATTTACTCAAACTATTTCTCAAAAGGGCTTCTGAATCTGAATTGTGAATTTGTTAAACTGTCTTGCACTATTAAATAATATTTTCTTTTCTTGAAGTTCTATAATATATACACATTTGAGTTGCCTCAGTAACTTTCAAACTACTTTATCACATTGCTTTTGTATGATAACATTAATGCTGCTTGCTTAAAGAAAACAGTAGAAATTTTATAGATAGTAATATAAAAGAGAATTGAGTTTCATAATTTAATTTGTTCTGTTTATTGGAATTGAAATATTTATCAAAAACATGTACAATGTTTCTAAAAGATCCAGTAAATTCTAAAAATAAATAAATAACCAAACATATGAATCAGCAATTAAGAGCTAGATTACAAGTGAGGTGCAAACGGTTTTGCGCTCGTGTAATTGTATTTTTGTGAGCCATTTTAATGTGGAGCAAAATCCTTACCGCGATCACAGAGCTGTGGTTAACTGTTTTCCGAAACAAAAAACTGGCACAAAACAATTCAAAAATATATGACATGAAGCAAAGTTACATTCATATTAATACTGTCTAATAACAATTATTTAAAAAAACAAATTGCACAAAAAAGTTATAAGGGATCAAAGATAGGAGATCTCGGATGTTAGAAAAAAAAAAAGACAGTCAAATGACTAAAATTGAGGCAAATACATATATATTGCGAAAGTCGTATTTGTCACAGGCAGTTAACCACAGACAGGTCTGGGTGCAAGAACCATAGGGGAAATTAATACAACACACAGAGAAAACCCTGCACTCGCTAGCAAGCTCACAGCTAAGATTAAAAAGCAAAAATGGAAGAGTTAGTTACCGCATCTGGCCAAATGGGACAAGCCCATGTACCACGTCAAGGTCCTTTCCAAAACCTGGGACCTTAAAACAGCCACACAATGCAAGCTCTCAAAACCAAACCAACTGGGAACAAGGGAAGGGTGCACAGGCTTATGTAATCAACCCAGTAATATACAAAACATGGAAGGGGACTGCACTACTAGACTGGACCGGGTACACATCCCATGACCCTGCAACATGCTCAGCCCTGGGTGCTCAGTGGCACTCACAAGAAGCTGTGCTGTCACCTGGGTGCATAAATATGTTATGTTGTTTGCGCGATGGGTGTTTTTTTCAACTATTTTTCTCTCTCCAATAACTTTAATGGGGAATGTGAAAATTCAATGGAGTTTTGCGCGATCTCTTTTTTTATTAATTTTTTTCCACTTTTTTTTTTCTCCATTGATTTCTTTAGGGAATACATTCACACGGAAAATTAAGTTAGTTTTTTTACTCTATTTGTGTTACTGCTAGCATAAAATATGCTATTTTAAAACTTGTAATAAGAACGCAACCTGACTAGTGCAAAAAGCTTAATACTAGCTGAGTTTTTGCAATTAAAGGAAAAATATATACTGCACTAGTTAATCTAGCCCTAAGGGGCATATTTAACAATGTGCGAGCGGACATGATACGAAGTAGCGTATCATGTCCGCCGCACATCGATAAATGCAGACAGCATACGCTGTCGGTATTTATCATTGCACCAGCAGTTCTTGTGAACTGCTGGTGCAATGCTGCCCCCTGCATATTTGCGGCCAATCGGCCGCTAGAAGGGGGTGTTAATCAACTTGATCATATTTGATCGGGTTGATTTCTTTCCGCAGCCTCAGAGCAGGCAGACAAGTTATGGAGCAGCGGACTTTAGACCTATGCTTCATAATATCTGTTTCCGGCGAGCCTTCAGGCTCGCTGGAAACAAGGAGCTTGATAAATATGCCCCTAAGTGTATTAAATATATTTTGTTCGACAACAAAAAAAGTTAAGCTTTAGTAAAGATTAAAGGGACAGTAAACTAAAAAAAAAATCATGATTTAAATAGGGCATGCAATTTTAAACAACTTTCCAATTTACTTTTATTACCAATTTTGCTTTGTTCTCTTGGTATTCTTAGTTAAAAGCTAAATCTAGGAGGTTCATGTGCTAATTTCTTAGACCTTGAAAGGGACAGTCTAGGCCAAAATAAACTTTCATGATTCAGATAGAGCATGTAATTTTAAACAATTTTCCAATTTACTTTTATCACCAATTTTGCTTTGTTCTCTTGGTATTCTTAGTTGAAAGCTTAAACTAGGAGGTTCATATGCTAATTTCTTAGACCTTGAAGCCCACCTCTTTCAGATTGCATTTTAACAGTTTTTCACCACTAGAGGGTGTTAGTTCACGTATTTCAAATAGATAACACTGTGCTCGTGCACGAGAAGTTATCTGGGAGCAGGCACTGATTGGCTAGACTGCAAGTCTGTCAAAAGAACTGAAAAAAGGGGCAGTTTGCAGAGGCTTAGATATAAGATAATCACAGAGGTTAAAAGTATATTATTATAAATGTGTTAGTTATGCAAAACTGGGAAATGGGTAATAAAGGGATTATCTATCTTTTAAAACAATAAAAATCCAGGTGTAGACTGTCCCTTGAAGACTGCTTCTAATCTGAAAGCATTTTGACAGTTTCTCACCACTAGAGGGCGTTAGTTCATGTGTTTCATATAGATAACATTGAGCTCAGGCACATGAAGCTCCTATGAGTCAGCACTGATTGGCTAAAAATGCAAGTCTGTCAAAAGAACTGAAATAAGGGGGCAGTTTGCAGAGGCATAGATACAAGGTAATCACAGAGGTAAAAAGTATATTATTATAACTGTGTTGGTTATGCAAAATTGGGGAATGCGTAATAAAGGAATTATTTACCTTTTTAAACAACAAAAATTCTGGTGTTTACTGTCCCTTTAAGTTAGACATTAAATTCGTATAGAGAGACTAAAGTTTCAGAGCATATATAAATACTCTGAAAAAAGCAAGGGTAAAAATAGGCACACAGACAGCTCCTTTATAAAAAATATTTTTTTCCTTTATTTAGATTTCCCATGTCACGTCAGTGAAATATAATTTGAGCTTTGCCACACCACATAAGGTGAACAATATATACAAAATGAATAAACACCACAAAGTGTAGGTAAAACACAAAAACTGGGACCTGAATTGACTAAAGCATACGTATGCTACCCAGATCTAAAATAATGTGTAGCAAAATATGTGTGTAGTGGTAATTTATCTATAACAATCTAGTTGCAAAATACATTCAAACATGCTAAATGTTGCAGGAATCCTCGAAATACATGTAGCAAGCAAACAACAGATGTATGGATAAAGTCCACAAATATAGATATGGAGCAAGGATACGCAAATTTGATAGTAATCTGGATCAAAAACAGTGGTTATGGAAACGGATAAGCACTTATCTTAAGCGTGTAATTCCTAAGCGCTTCTAGAACCCAAATACTGTCCGTATAACGCTATCACAGCGTGTGACGTCACTAGAGGACGGGCGGTGAAATTGTCAAGTCTCTCTGATTGGTAGAATAGGTAGGAGTGTATCCACAGGTCTCCGGTGAGTATCCGCTCGCCACCAATGAAAGAACCAGGCTTCCACTAGGTATGATGGGCGTTGTTAACTAGTAATGAAAAAGCCAGGCTTTCTTACTAAAAGCGGACAAATCTTTATACCAAGATGTACCTCAACAAATTTTCACAAGCACAATCCTTATTAGATATAGATCACCGATGTAAATAGTAATGAAAGAACCAGGCTTCCTTACTAAAGGCGGACTGCTTGCCTTTCCTCAGCGTGTCTTTGCAACCACAGTGCTTATTATAAGCAAAACACAGTTCACATGTGAAATAAATGAATGATCCAAAATATCCTTATTCCAATATCAAAACACAATGCAAATGTCCCAAGATGTAGAAATCACTTGAATTTGCTTTACCATAATTTTTTCATATAGAAAATAGGAGTTAAATAGGGTATACTCCTAAGGATTAAAACACAGCACAGCCAACGACCGTTTCACCCCCACAGTAAGTGTGTGTCACAGGGGCTCATCAGGGCATATTGTGTCCTTACCGGACTTCCTCTTTTAAAGGTACACCTGACCAATCACAGGTGATCCTTCTTTTTGTAGGTGATTCCTCTCTTAAAGCTATATACACCTAGATTGCCCTAAGTTATCGTGTAGTGTTTATTTACATTAATAAAGTGACCATATTATACTGAACTTGCTTAATTCCTTAGCATTCCAGAATTGTATCACTAAATTGTACATCCTATATTACAACAGATACTCTGCCAGATACATTTAGGGACTTAAGAGATTTTTATTTTATTTTGACCATTTACAAGAAACTGGCATATTCCAGTTTCTCATTTAAACCAGTTGGAAATCTAGTACCAAGTCTATAGATCCATTTTGTTTCTTTTTGAAGGAGTGTCTTGTCATTATTACCACCCCTACCATTCGTTATACCTTTGTCAATAATGATAAATTTTAAAGTTTCTGTATTTCCATTGTGGAAAATGCCAAAATGTCTTGCTACATTTGTGTCCCTAGAATGTATGATATCATCACGATGCTCCTGAACCCGGTCCTTCACTAATCTCTTTGTTTTTCCAACGTAAAAAACCGGGCATGAGCATCGGAGAAGGTAAATCACCCCTTCAGATTGACAATTGAAGAAAAACCTTATATCATAGCTTTTACCAGCTTGGACAGAGAATTGCTTGGTGCTGTCCATGTGGACACAGTATACACATTGTCCACATGGGTAGCTCCCTTTAACTCCTCTGTCCTTTCTCAGCCAATCAGCAGAAGAAGGACTTCTCACGAATTGACTTTTTACCAAAATATCTCTCAGGCTTTGTGCTTTACGGGCTGTCAGAAGTGGCTTATCGCCAATCACCTTTTTGACTTTGTCATCCAGAGTCAAAATGTGCCAGTTTTTTCTCAAAACTGATCTGATATTTTGCCATTGGTTGTTAAACTTGGAAATAAATCTGATATTACCTTGGTCAGATTTTGATCTAGTGCCATATAGAAGATCATCCCTACTGGCATGTTTGGCCTTCCACATTGCTTTTTTTAGGGATTTGTTTGAGTACCCCCTTTGAAGAAATCTCTCTTTCATAAGTGATGCATGGATATTAAATTTAGACAGTGAGGAGCAATTCCTTCTCAGGCGAAGGAACTGACCATATGGAATCCCTTTAATTAGATGTAAAGGATGGCCACTTCCTGCATGTAGGATATTATTAGTGGCATTCTTTTTCCTGAAATTTTCAGTGACAATTTTTTGTCCTTCCTTTTTAATGGTTATGTCTAGGAAATTTAATTCCTTCATATCAGTTTCCGATGTGAGGATGATGTTCCTGTCATTATGGTTCAACATTTGGACAAAGTCATTGAATTCATTCACAGACCCGTCCCACAATACAAGAACATCATCCACATATCTGACCCACATCAACACTTTCTCATTAAATATCTCATTATGTAGTTCAAAGATATCAGATTCCCATGCCCCTAAGTGGAGGCATGCATACGTGGGGGCACAAACTGCCCCCATCGCCGTACCTCTTACCTGTCGAAAGATTTGTCCATCAAACATGAATACATTGTTCTCAAGGACAAATCTAAGGAGAGAAACAACAAACTCTGTATGTTCCGAACTACAAGGGCCCCTTGTTTCAAGAAACTTTCTTATAGCTTGCAAGCCTACCTCATGAGGAATGGAGGAGTATAACCCCTCCACATCTAAGGAGGCCAGAAGGGTGGTTTCATTTATCATGACTCCATCCAATTTCCTAAGAAGGTCTGAGGTGTCTTTAACATAAGATGTCAGGGTTAGCAAAAAAGGTCTTAGGAATTCATCTATATACTCCCCAACCTTTTCTGTCACGCTCCCTATCCCTGAGACTATGGGTCTTCCAGGGGGACATTTTATATTCTTATGCAATTTTGGTAGAATATAAAAGACAGGCATGACAGGAAATTCTGGGAACAAGAATTTAAACTCTCTTTGACTAATTATTCCTCTACATCTTGCCTCATTAAGAAGTATAAAAAGAGAATTTTGAATTTGTTCAAGGGGGTTATTGCTCAATCTTATATATTGATTTTTGTCATTTAATTGACGCTTAGCTTCATTTACATAGAGTTTTTCATCTAGTAATACTAGGTTCCCGCCCTTGTCAGCGGGCTTGATCACCAGGCCCGTAGCCATACCTAGCTCTTTTAAGGCTTTTCTTTCTCTAGGTTTCAAATTGTCAACAGTCTGTTTCGAAGCAAGTAAGTCAATATCTTTTTCCATTTGCTTCACAAACAAATTGACAGCTGGAATCAATGAGAGAGAAGGCATATATGAAGACTTAGGTTTAAAGATTGGTTTAGTATATGGGGGACTTAAAGATTCATGGTCACTAGGAGTTTCTTCCTGAGTGTCCGCTGTAAATAGAGACTCTAAGTCACACAAGGCAGGTTGGTCACTAGCATCTAAGACCTTTGGCTGGTCAGATTTCATGATAATAGATAAGACAATTTTTCTTGCAAATAAATGTAAATCTTTTATCACTTCAAACTTATCTATTACAGCAGAAGGGCAAAAAGAGAGACCTTTTTTGAGGAGGTCAATATGCGCCATATTTAGTGGAAAAGAGGAGAGGTTCACAATTTGCAGTTCATCCTCAATGGGGTTTGCTAGAAGCCCCTGCGATTCCCCCTCCCCCTGAATCTCCCTCTGTTCTGACCGTATTGATCCCCTCTCCCTCTGATTTGTCGGGTTGGGTATCTCTTCTCTCTCACAGGAGTACCATAAGGGTCTTTTCCTTTTTCCCCTTCTGTTCTTTCTCTTTCTTCCTTTTGGGCTGTACCAGAGTAGTTTTTTGAAGTGCTAGATTCAGAATCAGATGCATCTGTTCCTGAATCATACGTGCCTTTCTGTGACTTATAAATATAGACTCTTCCATTTTTATAATCGTCTTGGTCACGTCTAAATTTCCTACATTTACGTGTTTTAATATCTGATTTTAATTTTGTGACATTTAGACTAGTTTCCCCATTTAGCTTTTCAAAGCTTGGGTCATTTTCAAAGGTATTTACTTTCAAAAGAGCTTTTTCAGCTTCACCCTTTACTTTATCTAGTCTTTTATCATTTCTCTTTATCATCATACCCATCAAATCAAGTGAGGTCGAGGAAAGTTTATCATTCCATTCCTCCACAAAGGAGTCCCCTTCCTCATCCTCTCTTGTATTTGCACCTGGGTCTAATGATAACCTTAACCCTCTAGGTATGATCTTTTTTTCTATATAGTTAGCTAGGCTTGCATTTTCAGCTTTAATTTTTAACTGTCGGTTAATGAGATATCTATATCTCCTAAACGCACTGAAAATGGTTATAGCCTAATCATCATTATCTTCACCAACTATAATGTCATTAGCTAAAGAATCCTTCAATTCTGCCTCCCACAAATCATCTGACAGAGTATATGCCATAACACTGGCCGGCAAAGCCCAAAAAATAGTATAGGGAAAATTAGGGCTTAAACTATCGCCCTTAGCAATCTACTTCAATCACCAAAAAGAAAAGGACTTATAGAATCCTCCAAGTTATATCCTCTTACAAAAATATAAAATATATAAATGAGGGTGAGAGTAGGTAATATTGCTCAAATATTGTACTGGTGCCACCCTTTAAAAAGTATAGACATTAAATTCGTATAGAGAGACTAAAGTTTCAGAGCATATATAAATACTCTGAAAAAAGCAAGGGTAAAAATAGGCACACAGACAGCTCCTTTATAAAAAATATTTTTTTCCTTTATTTAGATTTCCCATGTCACGTCAGTGAAATATAATTTGAGCTTTGCCATACCACATAAGGTGAACAATATATACAAAATGAATAAACACCACAAAGTGTAGGTAAAACACAAAAACTGGGACCTGAATTGACTAAAGCATACGTATGCTACCCAGATCTAAAATAATGTGTAGCAAAATATGTGTGTAGTGGTAATTTATCTATAACAATCTAGTTGCAAAATACATTCAAACATGCTAAATGTTGCAGGAATCCTCGAAATACATGTAGCAAGCAAACAACAGATGTATGGATAAAGTCCACAAATATAGATATGGAGCAAGGATAAGCAAATTTGATAGTAATCTGGATCAAAAACAGTGGTTATGGAAACGGATAAGCACTTATCTTAAGCGTGTAATTCCTAAGCGCTTCTAGAACCCAAATACTGTCCGTATAACGCTATCACAGCGTGTGACGTCACTAGAGGACGGGCGGTGAAATTGTCAAGTCTCTCTGATTGGTAGAATAGGTAGGAGTGTATCCACAGGTCTCCGGTGAGTATCCGCTCGCCACCAATGAAAGAACCAGGCTTCCACTAGGTATGATGGGCGTTGTTAACTAGTAATGAAAAAGCCAGGCTTTCTTACTAAAAGCGGACAAAAAGAAAAGAAAAAATTATGGTAAAGCAAATTCAAGTGATTTCTACATCTTGGGACATTTGCATTGTGTTTTGATATTGGAATAAGGATATTTTGGATCATTCATTTATTTCACATGTGAACTGTGTTTTGCTTATAATAAGCACTGTGGTTGCAAAGACACGCTGAGGAAAGGCAAGCAGTCCGCCTTTAGTAAGGAAGCCTGGTTCTTTCATTACTATTTACATCGGTGATCTATATCTAATAAGGATTGTGCTTGTGAAAATTTGTTGAGGTACATCTTGGTATAAAGATTTGTCCGCTTTTAGTAAGAAAGCCTGGCTTTTTCATTACTAGTTAACAACGCCCATCATACCTAGTGGAAGCCTGGTTCTTTCATTGGTGGCGAGCGGATACTCACCGGAGACCTGTGGATACACTCCTACCTATTCTACCAATCAGAGAGACTTGACAATTTCACCGCCCGTCCTCTAGTGACGTCACACGCTGTGATAGCGTTATACGGACAGTATTTGGGTTCTAGAAGCGCTTAGGAATTACACGCTTAAGATAAGTGCTTATCCGTTTCCATAACCACTGTTTTTGATCCAGATTACTATCAAATTTGCTTATCCTTGCTCCATATCTATATTTGTGGACTTTATCCATACATCTGTGGTTTGCTTGCTACATGTATTTCGAGGATTCCTGCAACATTTAGCATGTTTGAATGTATTTTGCAACTAGATTGTTATAGATAAATTACCACTACACACATATTTTGCTACACATTATTTTAGATCTGGGTAGCATACGTATGCTTTAGTCAATTCAGGTCCCAGTTTTTGTGTTTTACCTACACTTTGTGGTGTTTATTCATTTTGTATATATTGTTCACCTTATGTGGTGTGGCAAAGCTCAAATTATATTTCACTGACGTGACATGGGAAATCTAAATAAAGGAAAAAAATATTTTTTATAAAGGAGCTGTCTGTGTGCCTATTTTTACCCTTGCTTTTTTCAGAGTATTTATATATGCTCTGAAACTTTAGTCTCTCTATACGAATTTAATGTCTATACTTTTTAAAGGGTGGCACCAGTACAATATTTGAGCAATATTACCTACTCTCACCCTCATTTATATATTTTGTCCCTTTAAGTTAACTTAAATTAATATTTAAAATGAAAACAAATATATGCTTGTGTATAACTCATCCATAAGAACAGATTGTTTACCTACTGTTGTCTTGGTGGAAACACACACACACATACCTGCATAAAAATTACACGTAAATTTATTAAAAATAGAAACATTCATTTTTCATAAAACCAAGAAACTCATATATTTGAAATGTCCGGCTTTTAGATTAAACAAATAAGAACACTATTTTAGTGTCCCTTTAAATAAACTAGACTTTTTTTATTTTTTTCAAACCAGTATATAGCTGAATTCAACAAGGCAATTCTTAAAAGTTTATACTTTATGATAAACAGATTGCTCAAATACAGGTAGAATGATGTAGCCCTGAAGGCAGCATACAAAAAGGATCTTTCTGGGCTAATCTATTATAATCAGATTGCACTACCATTGCAGTACCTCTTGTTCCAGTTACCTCGGTCTTCATATACTGGATTCAGCTTAAACAATAAGATTGCTCCACCTTTGCAGTACAAATTTTTCCAGTTACTTGTTTTGCCATTTGCTAGGCTGAACTCCTAATGAGTCTTCTTTTTCATCTATGTCATTATATGTCGGCCTGCTAGTGTCTAGTCTCTAGCTGTTGTATCTTCCATTGTTTGCTGTATCCACTGCTACGGCTATTACTCTCCTTATATTTGGCTCTAGCCTCTTTAACTACTTCACTAGAAAGTCAAATGCCAAGAGTATACAAATGCACTGGGAAAGCTAAGAATCCCAAGCACTAGAGTACTTATCACGTTTCCTCCAGATGACAGAAATATTAAAGGGAAATTAAACACTTTGAGATGATAATATAAAATGATAAATTGTATATATAAAAAATACACCGCAATATATTTTCATTATTTATTTTGTCCCATTTTCCTGTAATTCCATTGTAAAACTGTAAGCTTTTCAGTTCCTGCTAGAAATGGAAATGCAGAAGACTGTTATATTCCACACAACCATTGGCTGCACACTCTAGTGACTTTATAACTATTCCCAATTGGCCACAGCAGAGATGGTAACCTGAGTTACAACATGGCAGCTCCTATTGATTTATAGACATTAAGGGGCCTACTTATCAAGCTGTCAACTGTGCTGCATTCTCCGGCACCAATACGCTCGCCTGACATCGCCTAACTTCGCTGCTGCGGACCTGAATACGTTCTCCATATTTAACAAAAAAGCTGTCAAAAAGCCGCGCACCAAGTACGGGGCGATGAGCAGCGGACTGTTGTTAACTAACAGTCATCGATCTCGCTGCTATTCGGCTTTTTCACAGCTTTATTTGTATACTGTCACTAAACACCGCCACTATACTAAACTGTTTAATCCCTATCCCGCTGCTCTCAGACCCTGCCGCAACTAAATAAAGTTATTAACCCCTAAACCGCCGCTCCTGGACCCCGCCGCTACTCTAATAAAGTTATTAACCCCTATTCCTCCGCTCCCGGAGCCCACCGCCACCTACATTATGTTAATACCCCCTAATCTGCTGTCCCCTACACCGCCGACATCTACATTATACTTATTAACCCCTAATCTGCCACCCCCTATATCGCTGCCACCTATATAAAGTTATTAACCCCTATTCCTCCGCTCCCGGAGCCCACCGCAACTAAATAAAGTTATTAACCCCTAAACCACCAGCCCCCACATTGCCATAAACTAAATTAAAATATTAACCCCTAAACCTAACAACCCGCTAACTTTATATTAAATTTTAACTCATCCCTAACTTATAATAAATTTAAACTTAGCTTTAAAATTACATTAAACTATATTAAATTAATAATTAACCTACCCTAACTATTATAATAAAATTACATTAAACAATATAAAATTAATAATTAATCTACCCTAACTATTATAATAGAATTACATTAAACTATATTAAAATAAAAATTAATCTACCCTAACGATTATAATAGAATTACATTAAACTATATTAAAATAAAAATTAATCTAACCTAACTATTATAATAGAATTACATTAAACTATATGAAAATAAAAATTAATCTAACCTAACTTTTAAACTATAATTACATTAAACTAAAAATTAAATTAACTATATTACATATTTAAACACCTAACCTTACTCAAATAATTTAAATCTACACTAAAAAATTACAAAGTTACAAAAAACTAACAACTAAGTTACAAACAATAACAGACACTAAGTTACACCAAAAAATAAACACATATGCCTAGATTTAGAGTTTGGCGTTAGCCGTCAAAACCAGCGTTAGAGGCTCCTAACGCTGGTTTTGGGCTACAGCTGGTATTTAGAGTCAGTCAGGAAAGGGTCTAAAGCTCATTTTGCAGCCGCGACTTTTCCATACCGCAGATCCCCCTACGCCATTTGCGTATCCTATCTTTTCAATGGGATCTTTCTAACGCCGGTATTTAGAGTCTTGGCTGAAGTGAGCGCTAGAAATCTAACGACAAAAGTCCAGCCGCAAAGAAAAGCCAGGAGTTAAGAGCTTTCTGGGCTAACGCCGGTTCATAAAGCTCTTAACTACTGTGCTCTAAAGTACACTAACACCCATAAACTACCTATGTACCCCTAAACCCAGGTCCCCCCACATCGCCGCCACTCTATTAAATTTTTTTAACCCCTAATCTGCCGACCACACACACCGCTGCCACCTACATTATCCCTATGTACCCCTAATCTGCTGCCCCTAACACCGCCGACCCCTATATTATATTTATTAATCCCTAATCTGCCGCTCCCAACGTCGCCTCCACCTACCTACAATTATTAACCCCTAATCTGCCGACCGGACCTCACCGCTACTCTAATAAATGTATTAACCCCTAAAGCTAAGTCTAACCCTAACACTAACACCCCCCTAAATTAAATATAATTTAAATCTAACAAAATAAATTAACTCTTATTAAATAAATTATTCCTATTTAAAGCTAAATACTTACCTGTAAAATAAATCCTAATATAGCTACAATAAAAATTATAATTATATTGTAGCTTTTTTAGGATTAATATTTATTTTACAGGCAACTTTGTATTTATTTTAACCAGGTACAATAGCTATTAAATAGTTAATAACTATTTAATAGCTACCTAGTTAAAATAATTACAAAATTACCTGTAAAATAAATCCTAACCTAAGTTACAATTAAACCTAACACTACACTATCATTAAATTAATTAAATAAAATACCTACAATTATCTACAATTAAACCTAACACTACACTTTCAATAAATTAATCAAATACAATACCTACAAATAAATACAATTAAATAAACTAACTAAAGTACAAAAAATAAAAAAAGAACTAAGTTACAAAAAATAAAAAAATATTTACAAACATTAGAAAAATATTACAACAATTTTAAGCTAATTACACCTACTCTAAGCCCCCTAATAAAATAACAAAGCCCCCCAAAATAAAAAAATGCCCTACCCTATTCTAAAATAAAAATAGAAAAGCTATTTTACCTTACCAGCCCTTAAAAGGGCCTTTTGCGGGGCATGCCCCAAAGAATTCAGCTCTTTTGCCTGGAAAAAAAACATACAATACCCCCCCAACATTACAACCCACCACCCACATACCCCTAATCTAACCCAAACCCCCCTTAAATAAACCTAACACTAAGCCCCTGAAGATCTTCCTACCTTATCTTCACCACGCCGGGTATCACCGATCGGTCCAGGCTCCGAAGTCTTGATCCAAGCCCAAGCGGGGGCTGAAGACGTCCATCCTCCGGCTGAAGTCTTGATCCAAGCGGCGGCTGAAGAAGTCCATCATCGGGCAGAAGTCTTCATCCTATACGGGCAGAAGAGGAGATCCGGACCGGTAGACATCTTCATCCAAGCGGCATCTTCTATCTTCTTCCACCCGACGACGAGCAGCTCCATCTTCAAGACCTCCGGTGCGGATCCATCCTCTTCTTCCGACGTCCTAACACAGAATGAAGGTTCCTTTAAGGGATGTCATCCAAGATGGCGTCCCTCGAATTCCGATTGGCTGATAGGATTCTATCAGCCAATCGGAATTAAGGCAGGAAAATTCTGATTGGCTGATGGAATCAGCCAATCAGATTCAAGTTCAATCCGATTGGCTGATCCAATCAGCCAATCAGATTGAGCTCGCATTCTATTGGCTGATCGGAACAGCCAATAGAATGCGAGCTCAATCTGATTGGCTGATTGGATCAGCCAATCGGATTGAACTTCTTAATTCTGATTGGCTGATAGAATCCTATCAGCCAATCGGAATTCGAGGGACGCCATCTTGGATGACGTCCCTTAAAGGAACCTTCATTCTGTGTTAGGACATCGGAAGAAGAGGATGGATCCGCGCCGGAGGTCTTGAAGATGGAGCCGCTCGTCGTTGGATGGAAGAAGATAGAAGATGCCGCTTGGATGAAGATGTCTACCGGTCCAGATCTCCTCTTCTGCCCGGATAGGATGAAGACTTCTGCCCGATGATGGACTTCTTCAGCCGCCGCTTGGATCAAGACTTCAGCCGGAGGATGGACGTCTTCAGCCCCCGCTTGGGCTTGGATCAAGACTTCAGCCGGAGGATGGATGTCTTCAGCCCCCGCTTGGGCTTGGATCAAGACTTCGGAGCCTGGACCGATCGGTGATACCCGGCGTGGTGAAGATAAGGTAGGAAGATCTTCAGGGGCTTAGTGTTAGGTTTATTTAAGGGGGGTTTGGGTTAGATTAGGGGTATGTGGGTGGTGGGTTGTAATGTTGGGGGGGGGTATTGTATGTTTTTTTTCCAGGCAAAAGAGCTGAATTCTTTGGGGCATGCCCCGCAAAAGGCCCTTTTAAGGGCTGGTAAGGTAAAAGAGCTTTTCTATTTTTATTTTAGAATAGGGTAGGGCATTTTTTTTATTTTGGGGGGCTTTGTTATTTTATTAGGGGGCATAGAGTAGGTGTAATTAGCTTAAAATTGTTGTAATATTTTTCTAATGTTTGTAAAACTTAGTTCTGTTTTTATTTTTTGTACTTTAGTTAGTTTATTTAATTGTATTTATTTGTAGGTATTGTATTTAATTAATTTATTGATAGTGTAGTCTTAGGTTTAATTGTAGATAATTTTAGGTATTTTATTTAATTAATTTATTGATAGTGTAGTGTTAGGTTTAATTGTAACTTAGGTTAGGATTTATTTTACAGGTAATTTTGTAATTATTTTAACTAGGTAACTATTAAATAGTTATTAACTATTTAATAGCTATTGAACCTGGTTAAAATAAATACAAAGTTGCCTGTAAAATAAATATTAATCCTAAAATAGCTACAATATAATTATAATTTATATTGTAGCTATATTAGGGTTTATTTTACAGCTAAGTATTTAGCTTTAAATAGGAATAATTTATTTAATAAGAGTTAATTTATTTCGTTAGATTTAAATTATATTTAATTTAGGGGGGTGTTAGGGTTAGGGTTAGACTTAGCTTTAGGGGTTAATACATTTATTAGAGTAGTGGCGAGGTCCGGTCGGCAGATTAGGGGTTAATAATTGTTGGTAGGTGGAGGCGACGTTGGGGGCGGCAGATTAGGGGTTAATAAATATAATATAGGGGTCGGCGGTGTTAGGGGCAGCAGATTAGGGGTACATAGGGATAATGTAGGTTGCGGCGGTGTACGGAGCGGCAGATTAGGGGTTAAAAAAAATATGCAGGGGTCAGCGATAGCGGGGGCTGCAGATTAGGGGTTAATAAGTGTAAGGTTAGGGGTGTTTAGACTCGGGGTACATGTTAGAGTGTTATTTGCAGACTTAGAAAATGTTTCCCCATAGGAAACAATGGGGCTGCGTTAGGAGCTGAACGCTGCTTTTTTGCAGGTGTTTTTTTTCAGCTCAAACTGCCCCATTGTTTCCTATCGGGGAATCGTGCACAAGCACGTTTTTGAAGCTGGCCGCGTCCGTAAGCACCGCTGGTATTGAGAGTTGCAGTGGCGGTAAATTATGCTCTACGCTCCTTTTTTGGAGCCTAACGCAGCCCTTCTGTGATCTCTAAATACCAGCGGTATTTAAAAGGTGCGGGGGAAAAAAGCCAGCGTTAGCTACGCGGGTCGTTACCGACAAAAATCTAAATCTAGCCGATAGTTACAAAAAATAAAAAATAAATTTAAAAAATTTAAACTAAGTACATCTAATCTAAGGGCCCTATGAAAATAAAAAAGCCCCCCAAAATAAAAAAAACCCTAACCTACAATATACTACAAATAGCCCTTAACTCTTTGAGTGCTAATGACGGCTCTGAGCCATCACAGAGTTTCTCACTCTGGTGCTAATGACGGCTCAGAGCCGTCATGAGCACTCTCCCACCTTGAGGGAGATCTGGGGGCTCCTTACTGCTTCTACCCCGGCGATCATGCCTGTAGAGTGAGGCATCGCCGGGGCTTGACGTGATGTGCGGTGATGTCACGCGCAATTACGTGATGACGTCACCGCGCAACTTTATTTATACTTAACAATGTTAAGTATAGGAGGAGGGGGCATGCTGCTTAGAAACCTGTATATCAGGCATCTAAGCAGCTACAGACCCCCAAGACCCATTGTTGGAAAGGTAATCGCCTAATCTTTCCAACAGTGTAAGTCTTGGGGGTCTGTAAAAAAAATAAAAAAGTTAAAAAAAGTTAAAAAAATAATAATAATTAAAAAAAAATATTAGCACACAGGTGGGAAATGGCTTAGCAGCCAAAGGGTTAAAAGGGCCTTTTGCGGGGCAATGCCCCAAAGAAATCAGCTCTTTTACCTGTAAAAAAAAATACAAATACACCCCAACAGTAATACCCACCCCCCACACAACCAACCCCCCAAATAAAATCCTAATCTAAGAAACCTAAGCTCCCCATTGCCCTGAAAAGGGCATTTGGATGGGCATTGCCCTTAAAAGGGCATTTAGCTCTATTGCAGCCCAAACCCTAATCTAAAAATAAAACCCACCTAATAAACCCTTAAAAATCCTAACACTAACCCCAGAAGATTCACTTACAGTTTTGAAGATCCGACATCCATCCTCCAAGAAGCCGGCAGAAGTCTTCATCCAAGCGGCCAAAGTCTTCATCCAAGCCCGAGGAAGTCTTCACCCAGACGGCATCTTCTATCTTCATCCATCCGGCACGGAGCGGCTCCATCTTCAAGACATCCGACACGGAGCATCCTCTTCTGACGACGGCTTCTTCAGAATGAATGTTCCTTTAAATGATGTCATCCAAGATGGCGTCCCTTAGATTCTGATTGGCTGATAGAATTCTATCAGCCAATCGGAATTAAGGTTGAAAAAATCCTATTAGCTGTTGCAATCAGCCAATAGGATAGAGCTGGCATTCTATTGGCTGATTGAAACAGCCAATAGAATGCAAGCTCAATCCTATTGGCTGATTGGATCAGCCAATAGGCTTGAAGGTCAATCCTAGTAGCTGATTGCAACAGCCAATAGGATTTTTTCAACCTTAAGTCTTGATAAAGGCCTAAGGAAGGGCCAAAACGCGTTGACATTATAAGGTGAGCTTCATTCTGATTTCACTTACGATTCTACTAGCAATATTGCACTATGTTATATTTATTTTGTTCACAGGATTAACACTAGGGGACTGAGTCTTGGATAGAGACCGGATATCCTTTTCATCTGTATTTCCTAATTTTTTTCATTCACACTCTGAGGATACACTAACAGGAGGAATATTAGTTTCTATCACCAAAATTGAACACAACCACATTACCTAACAATACATTATTGTTTGGATATACTTTTTATCTACTTTATTTCCATTTTTTTCACCACATTTTAAGATTTTTTTACTTTTTGTTTTTTCTTATCACATATATTTTTTAGCCTTCTTTTGGATTTATTGGCACATTTTGCTCATTTTTGAGAATTCACTATCCCTCAAGGATATTTTGACACTTAGGGGCATATTTATCAAGCTCCGTATGGAGCTTGATGCCCCGTGTTTCTGGCGAGCCTGCAGGCTCGCCAGAAACAGCAGTTATGAAGCAGCGGTCACAAAGGCCGCTGCTCCATAACCTGTCCGCCTGCCCTGAGCAGGAGGACAGACATCGCCGGCAATCAACCCGATCGAGTACGATCGGATTGATTGACAACCCCCTGCTGGCGGCTCTGAGCAGGCGGACAAACATCGCCGTAAATCAACCGGATCGAGTACGATCGGATTGATTGACACCCCCCTGCTGGCAGCCGCGAGTCAGCAGGGGACGGCGTTGCACCAGCAGCTCTTTTGAGCTGCTGGTGCAATGCTGAATATGGCGAGCATATTGCTCGCCGTTTTCAGCGAGGTCTGGCGGACCTGATCAACACTGTCGGATCAGGTCCGCCAGACTTTCATAAATAGGGGCCTTAATCTCTGCTCTATAACAAATCAATCAGACATTACTAATTGTGATTATAATCAATTGTAACAGATTGTACAATCAGGACCACATTGTATTTTCCCCATTTATTTAATCACATGGATCCATGTTTTTATATTTATTTTTAATCCAATTGTATTTATTGTGTTTGTTGTAAATCATATGCATTATATTTGGAACTTAAGTTGGTAATTAAATTACATTATTTTAAATATATATCCTTAGCCTTTTTCACTAGGCGCTCCTTGGATTTTTAACAATTTTAAAGGGTAATAACAGTGGGTAAATTCAGTGGGCTCCGGGAGTGGCGGGATAGGGGCTAATCACTTTTATTTAGGTTGCGGCGGTGTCGGGGCAGCAGATTAAGGGTTAATAAGTATAATATAGGTGGCGGCGGTGTAGGGGGCGGCAGATTAGGGGTGTTTAGACTCGGGGTACATGTTAGGGTGTTAGGTGTAAACTTACATTTTATTCTCCCATAGGAATCAATGGGATATCGGGCAGCAGCGAACATAAGCTTTCGCTGCTTTCAGACTCCCATTGATTCCTATGGCATCCGCCGCCTCCAGGGCGGCAGATTGAAAACCAGGTACGCTTGGCTGGAAAAGTGGCAAGCGTATCTGGTAGATTTTTGTTAACTTGCAAAAGTAGTCAGATAGTGCCGAATTTGCATTCGGAACATCTGTAATGACGTAAGCATCGATCTGTGTCGGACTGAAACCGGCGGATCGTATGTTACGTCACAAATTACTACTTTTGCCGGTCTGTAGCCTTAGATAAATAAGGGGAATCAAGCTCTCCACAATTACGCTGCAGAATTCCAGCGTATTTGCGGACGACTTGATAAATAGGCCTCTAAAACTTTACACTTAAAGGGATATGAAACCCAAACAATTTTTCTTTCATGATTCATATAAAGCATGCAATTTTAAACATCTTTCCAGTTTACTTCTATTATCTAATTTGCTTCATTTTCATGATATCCTTTGTTGTAAAGCATATTTAAACAGGCTCAGTAGCTGCCGATTTCTGGCTTCACATAGATGCCTCGTATGATTGGCTCACCTATGTGCATTGCTATTTCTTCAACAAAGGATATCTAAAGAATAAAGCAAATTAGATAAAAGAAATAAATTGAAATGTTGTTTGAAATTGTATTCTCTATCTGAATCATGAAATAAATTATTTGGGTTTCATGTCCCTTTAAATTGTCTATATTTAAACAACTAATGAAACTTTAACAAATAATTCTACATATTATTCTCAGACTAATCTTTTCTTTGAATGCGTCATTCTATCTTGCATTTATTTAGTGTCTAATGTCCCTTTAAACCAACATCTCTAATATACAACCTGCAGCATCTCTGATAGAATACCACGGGACCTTGAAATAAAAAAATAAATTCAGTGTCATTATGTATCCAGACTCGTGCTCTACTTGCTATTCAGTGCATATCAGTAACCACTGGTGAGGAGGAAATACCAAAAGGAAAGCATTAGGGCTGTGCGATTTATTGCATGATGCGATTAATCACAATTTTCTTGTCTTCCGATTTTTAAAACGCAAGAGTATGCAATTTAAAAAAAAAATCCCAAAAATGGAGTCAGAGTTGAGGCATGCACCAGACCGGGAGGGAGATAGGAAAGCAGAGAGGCTGCAACATCCACAAAGGGCACCTCTAAGCTCCCCTCTTTACTACAAAACAACATTTGCAACCATTATTATTATTATAATTATCGGTTATTTGTAGAGCGCCAACAGATTCTGCAGCACTAACCATAAGTGAAATTG